>NW_015632471.1:220855-240060 GCF_001515625.1 Sinocyclocheilus rhinocerous
GAGTGAAAAATTTAAGGGGGTCTGAATACTTTCCGTACCCACTGTATATATATATAAAAAAAAAAAACATTCAACAAGGATGCATTATATTTATCAAAGTGATCAATATTGATAGTTTTTTTTTAAGCACCAAATCAGCATATTAGAATAATTTATGAAGGATCATGTCACACTAAAGCTGAATTTTCAGCAGCCATTACATAAGTCTTAATTTTTAATTGTACAAATATTTTACAATATGACTGTTTTTACTGTGTTTTTAATCAATAATGGATAAAAAAAAAAAACAGACGACCTCAAACTTTTGAACAGTAGTGTATAACAGTATGTTGGCAAGATTAAAAAATAAAAATAAAAACATTTTAGAGGCACAATCCTTTTCCTTGGCATTGCAAACCTGAGGTCTATATTCGGGTCTAAGTCTCAGCTGTGACAGGCTGAAAATAGCATCCCGGCTGGGTGTATTAATATACGTTAGCTGTGAATTTTTCATTATGAAGAGCTCCAGCATTTAGTGAGAATGAAGCATGTGAGAACACACTATTTCTGGAATAGCCGAGAATGCACAATGTAAAATCATCTCAAAGCATAAAACTTACCTGTCCTCTCATAACAGACATCTGTTTCTCAAACATGGTTTTGTCAAACCCTTTATCCGTCTGAACTAGCATTTTTTTAAGTCTCTCCCTTTGCTACATTCACCTAGGAAATCTTTTTCAGAGAGTTCCTCATCCAGTGTCTCTCGTATAGGACCCTCGTCCATTTTCATCTTCATCCTCTCTGTGTGGCTCTTTTACCAGGATGTGAAAAAGGGTCTCTTGCAGTGAAAGGTCTGGGTAAATGCATTGCCCAGTTGGACCACACGACCCTGGCCTCCTCCACGGCTCCTCTCCACCACCACACGAGGCATCTGCACTAACTGTATGGGGCTCTTCCCATCTTTCAAAGCCTGGGTCAGGTTTAAGATCTATTTGATAAGAACAGACAAATATGATTTTACCTGCAGTAGAGACTTTATGCAGCTCTTAAAACACAACACTACTTCCTGATGAAGTCTACTTCTAATTGATTAATTTACCAGCATTTAGTGAGAATGAAGCATGTGAGAACACACTATTTCTGGAATAGCCGAGAATGCACAATGTAAAATCATCTCAAAGCATAAAACTTACCTGTCCTCTCATAACAGACATCTGTTTCTCAAACATGGTTTTGTCAAACCCTTTATCCGTCTGAAATCAGAGTTGTTAATGTGGAAAGTCATTTAATATTAAAAAGATATCCATCCATACAGAGATTCTTGCAAATTAATGCATAAATGATTAACCAACTTCACTGCAAACTAGTTCGTAAGATTATACAGACGTGATAGAAAACAGATTTAGTGGGGTCAGGTCACTTAGAGAGGTCAATTAGTAATTTATCTTTTCCTTGGTTTTATAAATTTTAAGCTTGAATATTTTTAGCAGAGCCACTTAAAATGGGAGGAATATAGAGACGCAACTTCTTTAAGGGTTTTAGTGTGCTGACAGCATGCTAAGCTCCAGCTTGCTAACAGAAACTGACAGCATGCTAAAGCCCTGTCCAAGAAGTTAAGTCTCAAAATAAACTACAGCCAAATCAACACTTTAATAACAAGTAATGCATTGCTCTGAATGGTACGAATACAAGTACAGCAGTTAAAACTTACCTTGAACATCTCATAAAGGTCCTCACAGAGGTCCTGTACAAAGTTCATGTCAGAAATGCGTGAGAGCACAAGGTCTCTTGTTTCCTGGGAAAAGGCCACTTTGGCCTGAGGCAACCATGCCCAGTGGAACGGATCTACATGCACCAAGATAAGAAAAAAAAGAAAAAAAAAACACTACTATTTCACCTGTTAAGTATGCTCATTTCAACACTACTAGTAAAATGTTTCTAGCTGGTAGATGGAAATTCCTTTAATATTTTTCAAAAAGCATTTTTTGGAAGAAATACTTTTATTCAGCAAGGACACATTATACTGATTAACTATGACATTGAAGACATTTAGAATGTTACAAACGATTTCTATTTCAAATGAATGCTGTTCTGTCTATTCAAATAATCTTGAAAAAAAAAAATGTATCATGGTTTCCACAAAATATTAAGAAGCTCAACTCTTTTATATAGTGATAAAAATAATAAATGTTACTTGAGCACTAAATCAGCATATAAGATAATTTCTAAAGCATCATATGACACTGAAAACTAAGTAACGGCTGCTGAAAATTTTGCTTTAGCACCACAGGAATAAATTATATTTTTAATATTAAAATAGAAAACAGTTGAATATATTTTAAACGTATAAAAATAGGAAATCCTTACATGCTCTCCACTCATCGGGGTGTTTAAAAGGGAAGGCCAAACCATTATCTATAGCTGCAATCTGTATGGCCGAGTCTTTTGGGTCAGTCCATTCAGATTCCTGAGGACAGACATGTGGAAAAGAAACTCAGCATTTGTGACTGGAAAGCAATCATCATTACATCCATAATATAACCCCTGCAGCAATTTGAGCTAATGGAAATGCTTTTGCAATACTGAATAGGTCTTATGTTTGACATGGTGTGATGTTTAAAGAGCTTTACTGTGCACATGGGAGGAACTGTTTACCAAGACATGCCATGCCCATTCAAACACACACACAAAAAAATAATAATAATAATTATAATTATATATACAGTGGGTACGGAAAGTATTCAGACCCCCTTAAATTTTTCACTCTTTGTTATATTGCAGCCATTTGCTAAAATCATTTAAGTTAATTTTTTTTCCTCATTAATGTACACACAGCACCCCATATTGACAGAAAAACACAGAATTGTTGACATCTTTGCAGATTTACTTTGCATTAAAAAAATTAATATGATACCCCTGCATTTGCACTTGGTTCTCAGTCATGGCATTTTCTTTGAGCTGCCCAGCACTGCAAACAAAGGAGCTCTATAAATATCCCTCAGCTTACCTTCTCTGTCAGCGCTCCATCGCCCGGCTTCTCATACTTGATCAACCAGTTATCGTTCCCTCTGTCTGAAGAAGCCAAAAGATATATCAGATTTCCTTTTCAAAGGCAATGTAAACAATTAGCATCTCTTTTATGTGGTCATAACATG
Organism: Sinocyclocheilus rhinocerous; assembly: GCF_001515625.1. Lineage (NCBI taxonomy): Eukaryota > Metazoa > Chordata > Actinopteri > Cypriniformes > Cyprinidae > Sinocyclocheilus > Sinocyclocheilus rhinocerous. The sequence goes on from NW_015632471.1 coordinate 223,990, forward strand.
TTACGCTGAAAGACATGGCACGTTTGTATGGTGTGGGAAGCAGAAACTGGAAATGAAGAAAGAGAATTAAAAAGTCTGCCTGAAGAGAGATGAGATACAGTTCAACAAGAGTGAGAACAAGAAAAAACAAAAATGTAAAAAGCAAAAATGAATACCCATTCAAAAAAAAAGTAAAAAAAAAAAAAAAAAGTAAAAAGCTTTAAATTTGTTTTGACAATAGTGACCAATACCGAAGTTACTTTACAGTAGTGCTGGGCGGTATGACCAAAACACCGGTATTCGGTATGAACCGGTATACCGCCCAGCACTACTTTACAGCACAGCCAATTTAGTAAAAATAACCCTGTTAGTAAAAATCTGAGATTAGATGAACACTGTGGTTCCATGGTGAAGCTTTGTAAGGGAATAAGTTCAAGAACAATGGGCTGAACAAAGAAAGAACTTGAACAGCAGCATTAGGTACCTGTGTTTCTGATGACGTAATCCAGCACCACCAGCCTCTCAAATTGAGACTGAAGCTGCTTCCTCATGTTCTCTGGAAGAGGTTCTGCCTCAAACTTCCTCAGCCAGTAGTCTGCTTCATGATAGCCCTCCACAAACAACTGAAATGAGCCCACCTACACAAAAGTGAACAACAAATCAAGATTATTTTGGAAGTCTTGCTCTCAATTCAATTTTGACATGACAAGACAGGTGTAATATCTATAATGAAAAAGTGCAAATGAGAATTTAGAGCTACCGACTCAACATTTTCAGCAAATAATGACACCAAGCAATCATATGGATTCGGGAAAACCTAGATTTATGTGTCAATTCATGCTTTAATTGTATGGAACACTGGCAAAATATTACCTTGTGTGTTCCACACAAGAAAGTGATAGAGGTTTGAAACAAAATGAGGGTGAGTAAATGAATTGGGATCATTTTAGAGGTGTTTCGTTACCTTTGGAGGAAGACCAACTCTGTGAAACCGTCGTCCAACTTTGGGGACTTTCTCCAGTGCATATTTCTTACCACGGGATTTGGCACGGTCAATTGCACTATAGTGAAAAGTCTCGCTGGCCAAATTCACAACCTGAAAACAAAGGGTGAAAGGTGTGGTTCTTAATTCCAAGAGCAAAGCTTTTTCTTAAAGCTTCTATAACGCCCATCCTCACCTTAGTTTTGGGTACAATCCTCAAGCCCAGTTTTTGGTCAACGAGTGAGGCAGCTGCCTCAGAGAGGTAGCCCTGGTTAGGAATGAGGCAACCACGGCCAAAACAGCACGGGCAGCAGACTTTATGGAAATATTTGGTCCATTTAGGGTTTAAGTGACCGTAAGGCTCCTCTGATTTTGGTTTAAATACCCCAATGATTTTCTAAAGGAGAGAAGATACAGGCATCAAGAAAAATCTAATTTAACACCACTAGATTTGAAAATAACTACCATGAATTATATTGTAAAAGGAAATGTTTTCTGATAGAATGAATCCAAACCGATTCTACATTAACATTCATGCATAAATGTATTCGTTTAGCTCACAGGAGAGAGGTGATCATGCATATAATTATCCTACGGTAAACACTGCTAAGCATGATGTTGCGTACAAACTGCACAATAACGTGAGGTGCATGAATACTCACTAAACAAACCTACTAAGAAGTTTTAAGTTTTTTCATCCCATTAGTTTTTGTTTTCTGTTATGACTTTTAAAACCGATTATTTCAGGATCGATTTCAACATTTAACATTCAAATACACATACCCCTTTGGGATCCTTGACAAAGTAGCTTCCACTGGATCCTTGTGAGATGCGTTCGGGAAATACGCCGTTTTCTATCGCCTGCTCAGCCTTCTGGATAATTTCGGCAAACTCTGGGTCTTCTGGGAAATGGTTGAATTCTCCACTACTATTACCTATATGCACACATACAAAGTGATTCAAATGTACAGTGCGGCAAATATTCTCTTGTATGTCTGCATTTATATGTAAATACATCCCCTAATCTCAATAGGCCATACAGCAGGACGTTTGGGGAATGATTTTCTTTTAATAATTTCCGTCAGAGTGAAATTCATGCTCAAGGCCATTTTTATCTGGAACAAAATTGAACCTTCTCCTAGAAATCCAAGCTTCAAAGCTGAATCACTAGTGAGCATGCAATTTAGTCAAACACTTTTGCTCTGTCTGCAAACTAGCCTTCAGAAAGATAACAATTAAAAAAGCACTGGGTATTTCTGGAGTGCAAAGAAGCTGAAAAAAATAAAAATAAAATAATATATATATATATATACATATATATATATTTATTAGGCGGTAGATGAAAGGTTCAATATCAAAGTGATTCATCTAAAGACCGGCAAATGCAAAGTATTAATTTTCTGTACGAGGTACTGACAGCTTAAATATGGGTTCTTAACTATTTTGTAAAATTTGGCAGAAGAAAAAATGTAGACTAAACGGAATCCAGCTACTACAATTCCTGTACAAGCTAGGAAGACTAGTATAACTCAATGTAGATGTGAATACTCCACAAAGGTGACTTCTACATTTTCCTAAGACATAAAAGGCCAATTTAATTCATTTTTACCCCCGATATGCATAATTATCTTATTATGAACAATTCATCCATGCATGTTTAACTTATTTATTATTAGACTCTATAATTCTGAATCAAAATTTCAAAGCTCAACCTTCTTGGGAAAAGAGTAAGACTGACTTCTTTCTAACAACATATACTGGACTTCTCTAAATATTTTGTATGTTTAAAACCCACCCCTTCCTTATAATCAACTCCTAGCTTGCATTCAGATCTGTCCACATCCAATCAAAAAACTGATCGATAGAACCAAGTCTCCATCATACTTTTATTTCTGCCGAAAAATCAGTTTCACTTGGATGTATGTCACAATACGGAAAAACAATGTTACTGCTTCCATTACATAACAGCTTTAAGGCATCATGTGTCATACATCATGTACTTTAGGGGAAAACAATGGTAGATGCTGCAGTACCACCTTTGTACTTTATTTACGACTTTAAATTTCACAAATAATTACAAAGAAACAAAGAAGCAAGTAACACTCTGATTTAAATGGTAAATTTTGAAGTAGAAAGACTGAAATAATATTTTCTAATTCATGCTCCAATATTCATTATAAAAATTATTTTTCCAAGTTATAAATAAAAGCCTATACCCCTACAGGGGTGCGTATTGGTACTTAAAAGATACAAATTATTCTTTATTCATTTTTTTTTTTTTTCTTGAGGTCATCTTAAAATGATAACAACAACAACAAAAAGATTTAAATTTTCATGATTTTAAGCTTACTGAGAGAGATGCCATGGTGAGGAAATTAATAAACAATATTACCAATTACACTGCACATTTTACAAGAGAAGACATTCATAATCCAAACGATATTACCAATTACACTGCACATTTTACAAGAGAAGACACTCATAATCCATAGCACTTAATATTTAACATTAGATCTTTACATTTTTCATTTTCTTTGAACAAAATGAATGCTTGAAAATGGTGGATTCATTATTATTCTTAATGAAAAACATAATAAAATAGTAAAATGACAAACTCATTATTAACCAAAATAAGATGGAGGACATACGGAGCCCCGCACATGACATGGACAAATATATACAGTGGGTACTGTACAGTGCAGTACAGTACAGGTACAGTGAAAGTATTCAGACCCCCTTAAATTTTTCACTCTTTGTTATATTGCAGCCATTTGCTAAAATCATTTAAGTTGCCACAAATTAAGAATTGGTTAATTTGTTCTCTTTTTTTATTAAATCACGGCAATGTTGTACCAATTCATTCCCTTGTTTTGATGTATCAAAATTACTACAACATCGCCACAATTTAATAAAATGAGGGAGCAAATTCTTAATTCATGGCCACAATTAAACGTAAATGAATTATTTCTTATTTTGTGGAAACAATATCTATTTTTTTTAATCTATTATGTCACGTGAGGGCCTTTGTATATAAATTAAAGATCTTTGGATGGATTTCCCACTTGCTTTACAAAGAATTTTTGTGGTTCATTATAATTTAATGAAAAACACAACAATTAACAAACATTAAACAGAAATATTGTCAAATAGGTGCTTTTGCTTTTCTCTTTGACACCAAATCCTCTGCCATCATCTTGTCAGACATCTCTCCTTTCTCTATTCACATAACCGTGAAATCTGACTCCTGTTGCTACTGCAGTATGGAGCAGAAGCTTTCAGTTCATAATTTTAGCATCCGTTGTGCAATTGAACTAAATAGTTTTAATTCTTTTTTATATATATATATATATATATATAAACAAAGCGACAGTGGGCAAGTAATGCAATCGTTGTCCAGCTAAACATTATGTAACATTTATAACACAGCCTACCGCGGCAAGCTTAACTCATCCACAGTCCAAAATGGCCATTTATCAGTGAGTTACTCAAAACTTTTATCTTTTAAATCTGTTTTTTTTTTTTTAGTTGAGCCATTATGTATGATTTCTAATGTGTACACTTGTATCAGTGTTTCACATGCAGGTTACAGACACACACTCATGTGATCTGCGTAGAGGGAGCTGAAGATCAGATCAGATGATTCAGTCACCATCCATGCCAAACTAAAGTAGAGGGTCTATGTGTGTCTCTTATTAACACTGAAAACTACATACACAACTTGCTCACTGAGGCATTGCTCAGAAAGAAAAAATTGGCATATATGATTCAAATGGATTTTCTTTTTTGTATTCTGAACAAACCACATGAACTCCAATATTTACAAAACTGATCGAAACCACATCCAAAAGTTCTCAGCTGTAGAAAGAGAGCCTTGCGGCATCTTGCTGATGCGCACATTATTATTACTATAGCAACCGATACAGCAACACTGTACAAACAGATTATCATATTCAATTACTTGCAAAATGACAGTGCAGACAGTAAATACCTAAAGATCAAGTTCGAAAACCAGTGTGAACAAAGCCTAACATGCATACATGTCACATGATACCCGTACCCAGGGAGGGTTTTATTTATTTCACTAAAACTATCATTCTTTTATTCAGAATCCACTACACTGAATGCACACACTGCAGTAAAACCAAAGTCCTTTTAAGACAAGTCATGTCACTCAGCGGCCATCTTTGAAACGCCGCTCGGGCATGCAAGTGCAACTCCCGTCTCTTTGAATGGGGAAACATCCAATTCTCCAAAACTGTTCACTAAGCTTACGATTAAATTTCATATTTGATATCACCAAAGAAATCTGACAACAACTGTGTCATAAATGTTGTTACTTTTGCTCAAATAGCGTTATAAAAAGCTTATTTTTCAGGCTAGATCAGCCAGTGCGCATGCGCAGTCCTAAGAGCACGCCTCAGAATGCTGACTGTTTCTATAGCAACCACGACTTCTAACGGCAGCTGCAGTGACGCGCTGACTTTACCGATTAGCAATTGGCTCTTTCAATTAGAAGGCGGGGCTTCCTGCGATTGAGCGGCCATATTGAGCGTTGCATTTTTCCCCATTCAAAACTATACGAGTGACACGTCTTGGGTATTATATAGTCTTTGAGTAAAACTAACTAAAAGTGGTCTACATGGGCTCTAAAAGGTAAAACACACGAACACACTCCGCTGAAGGTTTCTGGGCAGCTTTCCCTGAGTGAATAAGAGAGTCCATTAGACACAGAAACACAGAACCTCTCTGATGGCCATTAAACATTTAGAAGATGACAAGTGCACTTTCCCTCTCTTGTACACAGACACACCCATACAAACACATATCTGCATATCATAAATATCAATTATCATAAATGGTATGATTTTTAAAGACTCTTAGCTACAACGTGTAAATATAACAAACTTATTTTCCTCCCCAATTCATTCAATATAGTCGAGCAAACTGCTTTTGTAAACACTGCGAGACATCGATCTCATACACAAAAAAAAACAGAGCCAGTCTTGAGTCTCATCCATTGAAATGAATAATAACGGCAGACGCAGATGTCTTTGTCATGCCGCCAAAATTGCATGAGTTCGAAAAGACTCATTTCCCTACTAATTCTCTTTCAGATCTTCTGGATATTTTAGGCTCACTGGAGACGTTTGACAATTAAAAAATACCATTCTTTAAATTTTTTAACAGTAGTATTTATACTTCCACACCCAATCCACTTCTATATTAAAGAAATTTGCACAAAATAAAAACCTTCTCTGGTGAAACAAGACCTGGGAAGCTTCTAACCCTGTAGAGTTTATTAATGTGATAATGACCAGCTGACTGCACAAAAAAATACCCTTTAAAAGTTTCATTTTAGGTCAGAGCCTCGTGAGCAGCACTGCTGCGCTTCGGGCAACCCGAGTTCGAGCCCTGGCTGAAGGTACTTTCCCATCCTGCTGCCCCCTCTCTATCCCACGTTGATCCCTGTCTCCATACTGCCCCCTATAAATAAAAGCAAAATGCCTACATAAATCCTGAATAAAAATATTACTAAAAGTTGGATTTTAGATCTAATTTGAACAAACTTGTGAAGGTGAAGGCTAAACTCTAGATCATCAGCACTTTTTATGTATTTTAGCAATAGTGTATGTGCATGGTTGCCAGGTTGGGGAGATTAAGTAAACACAGGACAGGAAATGTATTCATTTATTAATGTATTTTTAAATGTCATAGATCTTATGGACTTTTTTAGCAGACCTTTTGATCTAAATGTCATAACTGGACCTGCCAGTGAAAATGACATCTCTCTGCTTATGTACGCAGGAGTCAGAGCATGTGAGCAGAGCGGTAATATTTCCTTAAGAGCGCAGAGCGCCTTTCTGAAGATTCCGCTCCGCTCGCTCAATACGCTCAGCGCCGCTCGCTCAACCCAGAATGCCGTTTGACGATTTGCTTGTTCGAGATCGAGAATCTGTAGAGATCGAGAATAGTAGAGCAGTTATGGAGTCCAGATATTGTTTCAACGAAGTTGCAAGCCTTATACATAAATGTAAAGTAAAAAAATCTAAGTTAAGAATGAGCAGGGAGAAGAAACTGAGAGGGAGTGCGGGGAGACTGTTAAAGTTAGTACAGATTCATATTGATTACAGAAAGCACGAAGATGTATGCAAACATGGTGCAGCAAAAGGTGAGCTAGTTACATACCATAATAAATGAATAAACAGGTAGGCTAAGGTTATATTCGGTTGTACGGAGCCCCGATCATGACATGCAGACAAAAGATGCTAGGACTACATTATGGCCACGAATTAAGAATTAATTTTTTAGTTTAGTCTAAATTATGGCCACGAATTAAGTATTCATTCTCTTGTTTAGGCTTAGCTGCCACGAATTCATTCGTTCGTTAATTCGTTCATTCCCTATAGTAGGCCTAAATCGTGGAACGAATTATTATATTTCGTAATTACTGCATTCATCGTGAAACTTGCTAATTAGCACACTATTAGGAAAGGCGATTTGCAAAGATTCGTTAAAAAAAAACCTTACACTCACTTCTTCTGTAGGTGAAGCTGGATCACGAATGATTCGCGCGAACATAGACGCATTTAGGTAGATCGGGGCGCATTCCCTTCAAAAACAAACGTAATCCACAGTGTCTGCAGCGGCTCAGATGTTGGGAGTAAACGACGACTGCTAAGTTAATTATTACATCCAACAACAGAAGACCTCAATCGCTTAGGAGTCATATCCAGTGCCCACATATCAAAATCCAGTCAACCAATACAAAAACCAATTCCCCACTCTACACTTTTTTTTTTACATTTATTGATAAGCCGGAACACTCAGATGTAGCCTAATCCACCACAATAAGGAAATAAAAGATCAGTCACTCACTACTTCCATCTCATCTCGATTTCAGGGCATTTTCAAGCGTAATGTGACTTCCTTTAGATCTCACCAATCATATTGTCTAATATCAGCAAGGAGGCTGAATTTAAATGTATTAATTAAATGTACTATTTGCATGCTTTGTGGAGATAGTTATGCCAATAAAACGAAGCAAACATAGCACATCACAGTGTGATGCAACACTAATACTATTATCTTCATTTTACCTAGGCAATGCAACTCCTGTGAGAGACTCTAGTGTTTCATTTTCCTTTAATGAAGGCTTAGATGTGGATCTTAGAGATAAAACAGAAGCCAGTGTCTCTCTGCTCTCTGGCTCATCTGCATTCAAATGAACCTGTTATTAATATGCAAGAAAACTTTATTGCATCAATACAGCCCACAGCTGCACATGTAATCTTGTTAGTACAGATGCACCTGGAAAGACTAAACCACATGCAACACACAGAAACATCCAAGCATGAATATCAAGAGTTGAGTAGATATCCCAGCAGCTGCTGTGGTGTCACCTGTACACATGTGCCCCGGGTTCAAAGAGCATGCAAGCTGAACTGTGGAAATGGTTGCATAACGGACCATGTTCTGAGATAAAGCAGATGGAGTAACAGCACAGAGAGCAAGATGTGTGGGAGGGAATTTAGAATATTTAGAGTATTCATAATCTTTTGCATGCAAGCTTGTTTTATATGTCTAGGACAGGAGGCAAAAACTCTCCTCTCTCTAAAAAATTTTTTTTAATTTAATTCCTTTCAAAGTTCCTCAATGCATATTAGATGTTTTTTTTTTTTGGAACACTAAGCGCAACAGAAACAGAACACGCGCGGTTGCTATGGAAACTAATGCAGACGGGTCCATAGTGCGTTCTTTCCCCGGTTGTATTCAGATTATACAACAAAATGACAAAACATCGTTGTCGTTTAAGAGGGGGAGTGGCTATATTTAAATAAAGGCGTGGTGGGCCGTTTTAATTATGTTTAATTAATAACTGTGTGAATTCTGTTGATTTTGTTAAAAAGTGTTATTTGCAAACCGGAAACATCACAATGCAACAAATACGCATTGTAAGGAAAGCAAAACAAAAGGTGTTGAAGTGTGACGCCTCTACTTTGAGCCAGTTTAATCTGAATACATGTTGATCAGATTATATCCAGCTCATATATCTCACCTGGTGATGCCAGATTATCAGATGATGAGCTGTGTCTGTTCCTCCGCGTCCTTTTCTCTCTTCCAGCTCGAGGTGAGAGATTTCCGGCAGGTCCCGGTAACAGTAGCGCCTCTTCCCCGGACCCGTCCGCTTCCAGCTCCGTCAGCACGCTTTCCGTGGAGTTCGAGATCCGGACGGCTGCCCCGGGGTTCAGCGAGAGTCCTAGGGACGGCGACGGCCGGGTCTTTTCAAATAACACCGCGGGCACCTCCGACGAGAGAAAGTTCGTCTCCAGTGTTAACGTTAAATCCCCGCCGCCTTTCTCCGGCTCGCCGTCGGTGGGATCGCATTCTGCCATCATCGCGGACTGTGGGTGTATTCTGTCTCTGTCCAGAGAAACTCAGAGACCTCTCAAAAACCGCGCTTCATATCCGCGAGTCCGTCTTTAAGAAGCTTTTGTTTTCTTTCTTGAAGACGCGCTGATGCTCTCAACTGTTTCACGTCCACATCATGTGTCACCATTACCGACTTCCTCTATTCTCAAGCATGCGCACTGTTAAATCTCACCGTTGAACAGGTTTCTTAAAGGCGCAGTAACGCTTAATTGATTCAGCAAAGAACGGTGTGTGTGAAAGGTGAAGGCATTTTTGTTGCAAGTTTATCGTTTTCTAAGATTAGTCACAAATCATTCCAACCCCTTTTTTCAAAGTTAAATGGATAGTTACCCCAAAAATGAAGATTCTGTCATCATTTACACACCATCATGTCGTCCCAAAATGGCATGACTTTCATTCTTCTGAGGAACACAAAAGAGGTTATTTTAAGGCGTTTTGGTTACCATTGACTTCAATTGTATCAACAAACAAACAAACAATAAATAAATAAGTCAAAAGTCGTGGAGGTTTGGAATGACTTGCAGGCAAGCTTGACTAATTTAGGTGGGATGAACTATTCCTTTTAATAACACTAACACACACACACACATATATATATATATATATAATTTATTTTTTTTGTCAAGATAAATACCTAATTTTATTTTTCGAGACGTAAATGATGCTGGGGCATAGATGTACAGTAGACATACAGTTAACCATGTCAGTTCATTATGGGTTCCCAGTAAAAATTTCCTATTGGTTTAGTGGTTTTCAATTTTGGAGTATGATAATTTGATTAGATTTTATGTTTTGTACAAAATTGCATTCGGCAAGCATGTATGCAGCAAGCATGCAACTCTGTGGAGTAGTTATAGTCCTTATTTAGCAACTTGTTATTCCCACCGCCCAAAATAAAGATGCTTTTAAAGTCATATTTCAGGTACCACATACTAATGACACAAAGACCACACTCCTGGTCCCAAGATCACCTCATCAATGTGTTAAAAAAAATAAAAAATTAAAAAAAAAGAGCGAGAGAGGTTTAATGGTAAAAAAAAAAAAAAAAAAAAGTTTAATTTTTACCACATCCCATGTTGATAAGTATAAAATAAAGATATACATGAGGAAACATAGTTCATACATGTATAAAATATCCATTATCCATTACAAAGATGGAATTGATTTTGCGAGCTGGCAACAGATATGATAGATCAATATTTTCCCTTCTCTTAGAACAATTATTTTTTAAAGCAGCGATGTGTATGGGAAATATGTCAGTGATTAGTGTTTTTTTTTTCTTTTTCTTTCTATAATTTGATTTACGTGGCAGATGTAACAAGTCATTGGTAAACTGTAATAAACAAGAACACTATTAAATCAGAGAAACCATAAAGTACACTACATTTGGCACTCCACATTGTGCAAATCTCCTGAGTTTTTGAGAAGGTAGAACATACACTCTTTTTCTCTCACTAGCATACATCCTTTTAACTGTAATACTTTCATCTTAAGATATAAACAATAAAACCACAGTATCAAAGACAGAAAGTCCACTGAAAATAAAAAAGTAAAACAACCCAATCCTAGCATTCATTACATTAAAACTTAAACATAAAATTGTGTGATATTATTTTGCCTGGATGTTTCAGCATGTTTTGTAGACCTTGATGGAAGACCTTTTATTTTTTGGTAGTCTGGGGTTCTATTCCCCTACTCATTTGCTTTTAGTTTCATAATTGCATACATCAATACCCTAATTAAATTTAAATTGGTCCCGAGACTTTCAGAATTCTTTCATATCATAATTTATGAAATTCCATTATCAATCATAATCCATCATTGAGCTTCAAAATGTCATTCATTAACCTAAACGAGTTGATTGAATTCAATTTTAGCAGAATCTGGCCTTGGCATTTTGGCATTCATTCTGAGGGCTTTGTTGAGTCCACAGAGGTATCTTGGCACAGTCACATGCTCTTCTTTTTTTCTTCTTTCTGCTCTTCACAAATAATAGCCAAGTTCTATTCCTGGATCATGTGTGAGTTTTAGTCTCTGCACAGATGTTCCGAGATCTGCTGATTTTCTACAACTAAAAATATCCAAATCATCTCTATGAAGAGCAGCTCCTAAAATCTGTGGACAGAGATACACTTTCAAATCTTCCAGAAGATCTTCTTCCTGTAGAGGAGATAGGCTATGATCACCCATATGGAGGTGGCCACGAGGTTCTGTGCCAAGTGCTCTGCGTGTGATTGGTTATTGGCCATTTTCCAACGAAAAGGGAAATATTCCTCAAACACTTCATGACCCACATACACCAAAATAGAATTCATACCTGCCAAATAAAAGGTAAACTTGAAAGCAATTCATAAAACAAACACAAGTATGCGGAATAGTGTTAGTTAGCATGAACTAGGGCTGCATGATAATGATTAAACTGTTAATGGTGAATATTTTGTTCAAAAAATATAATCAAAATTAATATATTTTTAACAGAATTATTGAATTTTCACATCAAGAGAACATCAACTTGCACGATTTGCTCATAGATTTAGCTGCAGCAAACAGCCGCGTAAAAGAAAACCAACTGACTATATTACTCTTTAATTTGAGCAAAATATCAGTGGCTAAACTCCAACTTACATTTTTGCTGGTGTTCCAATCATCAGCACTTTTTATGCATTGTAGCAATAGTGTATGCGCATGGTTGCCAGGTTGGAAAGATTAAGTAAACCATATGCATTCATTTAAGAAAAAAGCTCTGACTGGGGTATTTAAACTCTTTACATCTGGCAACCACAACAATGAAAGATTGTGGAGGCTTGTCACCAATGCAAGATAAACAAATCCTAAATTAAACATTTTGAGGATAAATATCCAGCGCAGACTGCAGACGATTATGCTTACTTTTTTTTTTTTTTTTAAGTTATCGTGCAGCCACGGCGTTAAAGCCATCTTCTATTTTAACTTTGGTTAAACTGTCAACATGATTATAGCTAGCTACCTGAATAACAACAAATCCAGTTTAACGGCACAGGCATTTTAAAGGTAACTCTATCGCCCCCTTGAGTGCTGAGGTTTGTTACTGTCACAATGATAACTACTAACTTATAAGAGTCAACTCTTAAACGCAAGAGCCAAATAAACAAATTTTGGGTGCAGTCATGAGTTCAGGTACATACATTCTGGCTGTGGAACCTCAAGTCTAAATAGCTTACCAGGGTAGAAGAAGGGAGTGCCAGACCACCACTTCTTTACATCCACCAAGTAGTAAAAAACTACCAGCGCCACAAAAGCTAAACAGCTGAGAGTCGTAACATAGGACAAAGACCTGAAAGTCACAAGACAGAAGCCATGAATCATGCACCATACAATACATTCCTCTTCTAATCAGTAAGCAAATCTGGTATTATACTTCCTGCTTCTGGAAGTGCTCTCATAAAATGAAGATTTTTCTGACCACAAATGAAAAATTATATATATTTTTTAAAATGATAATGAATAAAACTACAGATACATGCAATCAAGACTGAGTTTACCACAAGTTTTTGTTGACAGGGATGAAGCCGTCATTTCTGGAGCACTTGGTCAATACAGCTGAGATGATTCCCTTAATGCAAAGTTAGACAGCATGAGATTCCCACAATTGTAAACCTCTAACAAAGCTTTATTTAAATATTATTTCATTGTGTGAATTTCAAATTATATTTGAATCATCTGCCAGCTAAACCAGTTTTTGTAAAAAAGTCAAATGCATCCCTAATAACTTTAACCAACATTATTACATGACTCTGAATTACTTGATTGTTTTTGGTCAATCACGGCACTCTGTGGTGAAATATATATAGATTTTTTTTTATTTTGACTGCTAAAGTGCATAATTGACCGTTGTGCCAATTGTACCATGTCAATTTTAGGTCTCTCTAGGTTCTCTTTCGTCTCACATAAAGTAATTTCTACTCAAATTAGTATTTCATGTTGATTTGTTAATGTATTTGGTGAGTAGCTGTGTAAAAAGTGGCATAATGAACTCATTATCACAAAATATATCCCTTCTCTTTGGAGTCCTGATATCACCCTGTTGTATTCTCTTTTGTACTAATGACAGGCAATATTATTCTTTATTTATTTCACTTTCGGCATATATTATAATTATTACCGTAAAAACAGTAATACTGTGAAATATTATTACAATTTGAAATACAATTTATTTTGCATTTTAATATATATATAAATGCAGTTTATTTCTATGATGACAAAACTTCAGTCTTCATTGTCACGTGATTCCACAGGAATCATTCTAATATGCTGATTTGCTGCTAAAGAAACATTCCTTATTATTATCAATGTTGAAAACAGTTGTGCTGCTTAATATTTTTGTGGAACCCGGAATGCATTTTTACAGGATTCTGAACAGAAGTTCAAAAGAACAGCATTTATATATATATATTTTTTTTTTCTTAACCCCCAAACTTTTGAACAGTAGTATAATTGTAATTTTTAATGAAAGTTATTACATAAAGTGTTAGCAAAAACAAACAATAAGCAAACATACCAGTATGAATCCCCAAATGAGAAATCGTGTGATTATTTGCCTGTGTTGGTCTCTGTAATGCAGCAGAATTTTCCCTGCCTGAAACCCACACAATAAACAAAACAAAAAAAACAATGATGCAATAGGGCAGGACAATTATTAGATGTGATTCCTGTAAGCACTGCAGAACAAAAATAGTTTGCATGAAGCATGTGACTGCACTGCTGATACTGATACAGTAAGAGGAGGGGGAAGAAGAATCACTGATGCTGCTATGAGAAACAAGTACTGTATAAGAAAACAGAAGTCTGTCTCACCTGAAGACCCAAAAATGCCATCAATACAGAGTTGATGCTTCCCAAAACACCCTCAGGGTCAAAGGGCATCACAGACTGGTATACAACCTAGATATAGGCACACAAAAACACAATGAAGTGTATCGGTGAGTGCCAAAGTTAGAGACGGAAATTAGCTGCGGCTCTAGCAAATAGTGACTACATATGTCTGGCAGAAGGACAACCTGTTCTTATTGTTTTGGTCTCTGTTTACCCGTGATGAAGGTGTCTGGTAAATATGGTTATTTCCCAGCAGCCAGCGATCAATGTAACCTGCAGCTCCACCGGTGCAGTTTTGGTACTGGCCAAAGTCACCAATGCCCCCTGGACCCAAATAACCACTGCAGGAGAGACAACAAGAGGAAAAATATAGCAATTCCCACACAAAATGTGCGTCATGAATAGCAAATAGATGGACATGAGTCATGCTATTCAAAACACTTTAATTTGCATATTCATTTTAATTTACATATCCCATATCTATGCAATATAACCAATTACAACTGACTAATAATATTATGTTGAACAATGTAAATAAGAATAAGCGAAAGAAATGTCTTTATAATTAACCAGGAAAAAAAGCAGTCACATCTATTCTTCTAATCTTTATGGTATCTTACTGATAGGCCTATTTATGCAAACTTCCTGTCATTTTAACAAGGCAGAAAAAGGGTAGAGTCTGCAGAGTGTTCCTTTCATGATTGCAAATAAGGCAGGGGATATGGGGGCGGATATTTAGGCAGGTCTTAATAAATGATAGACTCGTATCATGAGTAGGATTGTACTTACGTTGGGCAGTCTGGGACTGGGAGAAGGAAGGTCAAACACAACCAAATTGTCTCAAAGGCAATCACAAACAGCCATGCGGGCCAGTAGAGGCAGACATCATGCACCGAATACCAGCATGTTTCCTGGGAACAACAAGATGATGGAAAATAATTATTACAATTAAAAATAATTACAAGCTGGAGTTAATGCCAGTTTGGGGACATACAGTACAAATAGTAAAAATTACAAGAAAAATTCAAGAAAAATTTTCAATTACATTTTTACATTTATCACTTAAAATTGTATACACTGTATTCAAACTGCCATACAAAAGTTTGGAATAATTAAGCCCCCCCCCCATGTTTTTTTTTTAAAATAAGTCTCTTATGCTTATTACAGCTGCATTTAGTTGATCAAAAATACAGTAATACTGAGAAATATTGTTAGATTTTAAAAGAGTTATTTGAATATATTTTTAAATCCAATTTATTCCTGTGATGGCAAAGTTGAATTTTCAGCATGATTACTCCAGTCTTCAGTGTCAAATGATCCTTCAGACATCATTCAAGTTATAATAATAAAAGATATTATTTATTTGAAACCGATTTTGTTTCACTATGACATTATTAATGTATTTACTAGGGATGTAACGATTCACTCAACTCACGATTCGATTCGATTCACGATTTTGATTTCACGATTCGATTCAATTCACGATTTTTTATTATTTTATTTTTTTTACTAAATGAGATTTAACACAAATTATAAATTAAATGTGTCCTTTTATTATTGCTTGGACAAAATGCTGCACATTTCTTTGTGAAATTAAAATATAACACTATAATAATATACTAATAAAGCACTTGCATATTATTGCTCTTTTGTTGGTTTTGATTGCTTTTATTGTCCTCATTTGTAAGTTGCTTTGGATAAAAGTGTATGCTAAATAACAAAATTTAAATATAATGTAAATGTAAATAACAAAACGTCTCGGTTACGTATGGGAACGGAGACGTCATGTCGGATGACCGACGAAATTGGGATCTCGCTTAGAGGGACCA
>NW_015632471.1:240213-250901 GCF_001515625.1 Sinocyclocheilus rhinocerous
GACGAAATAGAGCAAAATCAGACAATAGTGTTATAGTCAGACAATGTAAGTCACTTAATATTAACTTCTTGTTTATTGAATTGTATTGTATTAAATCAGTATTACAAACTGCCTTACAAACTCCCTTAAAAAACATTAAAAGCTGTCACTCATCTTAGCTCATTTCGATCTCACATTTATAATCAACTAAGCTCTCTACACTGCACAATGAATCTCTTATTTACACCCTGTCTCGATTCGTGAGATATGTCTGTGATACATTACTTTACTGTCATTTTTTTTCTTTTTTTTCTTTAATTGGTAGTGTAGCACAGTTCTCACAAAAATATTAAGCAGTAAAAACTGCTTTCAACATTGATGATAATAATAATTTGAAATGTTTCTCGAGTAGCAAATCAGCATATCAGAATGATTTTCTAATGAAATAATGCCTGCTGAAAATTCAGCTTTGCCATCAAAGGATCAAGTACATTTTAAAATATATTTAAATTTAATTTAAATTGTAGTAATATTAATGTTTTATTTATTAATGTCTGTATTCTGTGTGTTTTTTTTTTTTTTATCAAATAAATGCAGCCTTGGTAAGCATAAGAAACTTCTTTCAAAAACCGGCGGGCAGTGTAAATTGGAAAAATGTTAAATAATATTGGTCTCAAGATATTTGGACCCCATTGTATATTTTTACAAATGGATGAATCAAATATTCGGTTATTCATTAAAGAGACAAAAGCCTGGTAAGCACATACAGCCGAGTATGTATGTCTATAAAGTGTGTTTATGATTATGTGTCATATTACGTGCAGAGAAGGATAGCTTGACTCACACTTGACAAGTTGGTAAGTCGGTCCCGTGCCACCACAAGATCCAAGATAGCGACAACGAGATACGTGAAGCCCAGACGCTGTAATACCCCAGGTATACGCAGAGAATCCCAAGACACTGTACAGATACATGGACACATGCATAAAAGATCAGCATTTACATTTTTAATAGTGCTAGGCAACGATTAATCACATCCAAAATAAAAGTTTTTGTTTATATAATATATGCGTGTGTACTGTGTATATTTATTATGTATATATAAAGACACACACATACAGTATATATTTAGAAAATATTTACATGTACTTACATGTATATATTTATATTGATATAATTTATATATAAATATATTTAATATATAAACATAAAATTTTTCTTAAATATATACATGCATGTGTGTATTTATATATAGATAATAAATATACACAGTACACATACATATATTATGTACACAAAAACTTTTATTTTGGATGCGATTAATCACGTTTCCCAGCACTAATTTTAAACACTGTTTACTTTTAAATTGTCTTTAAAGTCTTCAACTTCACATTCCATTAAATCTTACACTAATTTTTGTGAGCAGATTACTAAAAAACAATTGGCAAGGTGACATGGAAATGTTGAGTTTGAACATATAATATTAACAACCCCATGTTTGTGCAATTTTCTTTTCTTTGTGGATGTATTGCCTATTGAAAAAGGAAGCTGGGGTAAGAAATATGTTTAAATAGCCAAATGCCTTTTGAACGTTATATTTTAGCAAACCATGATTTTCTACTTACTATTGCTACTTGGAGGAAGATGGTAATCTTGTTAAAAGAGCATTTTATTGGAGAAGAAATTCTAGATTTGATATGCATGTGTGAGCAAGTCAAGCCAATATTGAATATCTAATAAATGATCAGCATTGTTGATCCATTGTTCTATATTTAAAAAAAAAAAAGTTACAGAAATAGGCTAAAAATTCCTCCAATTTTGATTTCATGGGGACTAGTTATATGCATGTAATTTAACAGTGAGAAACTTACTTTGTTTCAGCTTTCATACTGATGTGTTTCATGATACTGTATTTAGTTTATAAACTAGTACAGGCATTGGGCTAGAGATTGGGTTTGTAGGTTTTAAGAAGAAACGGAAGGAAAATGTGTTACTACTCACAGGGTCCTTGGCAGTAGTTAGGATTGACGATGATGACTCCGATAAGCAATAGTTGTACGCTCCTCCAGAAAATCTTCCACAGCAGATGAGTGCGTTTGACACCTCTGCGCAATGAACCGCTCAGGGACAAACCAATAGAAGTACCCATAATAAACACAAACCTGTGAAGACAAAAATTACACAAAGTAAGACACAATGGGAGAGAGAAAAAAAGGATACCCATTTCAGAAAGTGTTACTTTAGAAACTTACTTTGTTTCAGCTTTCATACTGATGTGTTTCATGACACTGTATTTAGTTTATAAACTAATGTAGAATTAGTACAGGCATTGGGCTAGAGATTGGGTTTGTAGGTTTTAAGAAGAAACGGAAGGAAAATGTGTTACTACTCACAGGGTCCTTGGCAGTAGTTAGGATTGACGATGATGACTCCGATAAGAAATAGTTGTAAGCTCCTCCAGAAAATCTTCCACAGCAGATGAGTGCGTTTGACACCTCTGCGCAATGAACCGCTCAGGGACAAACCAATAGAAGTACCCATAATAAACACAAACCTGTGAAGACAAAAATTACACAAAGTAAGACACAATGGGAGAGAGAAAAAAAGGATACCCATTTCAGAAAGTGTTACTTTCTGACATGATTTCCAACACACAGATTAAGCATCATCCACAAACAGAATTGTGTGAAAACCAATTTCTCTTCAACATGTGCAGCACACATTTGTCTGCAGTCTTTGTCATGTTATGATCCCATTTCCCACTGGTTTCCTGTCTATATATATATACCACAGATGCACAAACCAGCACCCATGGGTCAAAGTTTGTGGGCTAAATGAAAGGTCATTAAGGGCCATGCCATATCATTTTCCCATATAAGGGGGAAAAAAATAGAAAATTGAAAATGTATGTTTTTTTAAACAAAAAATACATTTAGTTTAAAAATATATATATATATCTTTTTTCCCCATTAAAGTGTAAAAACAATTTAAGTGAATATTATTAGAAAATATTACTGCTGTCAAACGATTAATTGCGATTAATCGCATCCAAAATAAAAGTTTTTGTTTACTGTACATAATATATGAATGTGAATTGTGTATATTTATTATGTATATATAAATACACACATACGCATGTATATATTTCAGAAAAATATGTTGTTTTTATATTAAATATATTTATTTATAATATAAATTATATGAATATTAATATAGACATGTAAATACATGCAAATATTTTCAAAATATATACTGTATGTGTGTGTATTTATATATACATAATAAATATACACAGTACACACACATATATTATGCAAACAAAAACTTTTATCGCGATTAATCATTTGACAGCACTAGAAAATATCAAAAATATGATTAACAAAATTAAATAAAAAAAATATATTTTTTAACTATTAATTTAATACATTTTAATATAATGCAGTTAGATATAATGCAGCATTTACTTTTAGCAACATTTACAAGTTTAGGCCTTTTAGGCCTTTGATGTGGGCATTCTTTATCTTGGATTGTTAATAATAAAAACACTTTTTTTGCTATATGTTGTATATGTTGTCTGTGTAAAAATTGAAAAAATGTTCACAAGCATTCAAATACAGGCTCAACCACAGGTTGAAAACTCAGCTTTGCCATCACAGGAATATACAGTATCTCACAGAAGTGAGTACACCCCTCACATTTTTGTAAATATTTTATTATATCTTTTCATTTGACAACACTGAAGAAATGACACTTTGCTACAATGTAAAGTAGTGAGTGTACAGCTTGTATAACAGTGTAAATTTGCTGTCCCCTCAAAATAACTCAACACACAGCCATTAATGTCTAAACCGCTGGCCACAAAAGTGAGTACACCCCTAAGTGAAAATGTCCAAATTGGGCCCAATTAGCCATTTTCTCTCCCGGTGTCATGTGACTCATTAGTGTTACAAGGTCTCAGGCGTGAATGGGGAGCAGGTGTGTTAAATTTGGTGTTATCGCTCTCACTCTCTCATACTGGTCACTGGAAGTTCAACATGGCACCTCATAGCAAAGAACTCTCTGAGGATCTGAAAAAAAGAATTGTTGCTCTACATAAAGATGGCGTAGGCTATAAGAAAATTGCCAAGACCGTGAAACTGAGCTGCACCACGGTGGCCAAGACCATACAGTGGTTTAACAGGACAGGTTCCACTCAGAACAGACCTCGCCATGGTCGACCAAAGAAGTTGAGTGCACGTGCTCAGCGTCATATCCAGAGGTTGTGTTTGAGAAATAGACGTATGAGTGCTTCCAGCATTGCTGCAGAGGTTGAAGGGATGGGGGGTCAGCCTGTCAGTGCTCAGACCATACGCCGCACACTGCATCAAATTGGTCTGCATGGCTGTCGTCCCAGAAGGAAGCCTCTTCTAAAGATGATGCACAAGAAAGCCCGCAAACAGTTTGCTGAAGACAAGCAGACTAAGGACATGGATTACTGGAACCATGTCCTGTGGTCTGATGAGACCAAGATAAACTTATTTGGTTCAGATGGTGTCAAGCGCGTGTGGCGGCAACCAGGTGAGGAGTACAAAGACAAGTGTGTCTTGCCTACAGTCAAGCATGGTGGTGGGAGTGTCATGGTCTGGGGCTGCATGAGTGCTGCCGGCACTGGGGAGCTACAGTTCATTGAGGGAACCATGAATGCCAACATGTACTGTGACATACTGAAGCAGAGCATGATCCCCTCCCTTCGGAGACTGGGCCGCAGGGCAGTATTCCAACATGATAACGACCCCAAACACACCTCCAAGACGACCACTGCCTTGCTAAAGAAGCTGAGGGTAAAGGTGATGGATTGGCCAAGCATGGGCATCCTCAAACGGAAGGTGGAGGAGCGCAAGGTCTCTAACATCCACCAGCTCCGTGATGTTTATTTATAATATAAATTATTTGAATATTAATATAGACATGTAAATACATGCAAA
This sequence comes from Sinocyclocheilus rhinocerous, assembly GCF_001515625.1. Classification (NCBI taxonomy): domain Eukaryota; kingdom Metazoa; phylum Chordata; class Actinopteri; order Cypriniformes; family Cyprinidae; genus Sinocyclocheilus; species Sinocyclocheilus rhinocerous. The sequence continues at coordinate 245,157 of NW_015632471.1, forward strand.
TATTTTCAAAATATATACTGTATGTGTGTGTATTTATATATACATAATAAATATACACAGTACACACACATATATTATGCAAACAAAAACTTTTATCGCGATTAATCATTTGACAGCACTAGAAAATATCAAAAATATGATTAACAAAATTAAATAAAAAAAATATATTTTTTAACTATTAATTTAATACATTTTAATATAATGCAGTTAGATATAATGCAGCATTTACTTTTAGCAACATTTACAAGTTTAGGCCTTTGTATTAAAAAATGTGGGCATTCTTTATCTTGGATTGTTAATAATAAAAACACTTTTTTTGCTATATGTTGTTGTTATATTCTGTGTAAAAATTGAAAAAATGTTCACAAGCATTCAAATACAGGCTCAACCACAGGTTGAAAACTCAGCTTTGCCATCACAGGAATATACAGTATCTCACAGAAGTGAGTACACCCCTCACATTTTTGTAAATATTTTATTATATCTTTTCATTTGACAACACTGAAGAAATGACACTTTGCTACAATGTAAAGTAGTGAGTGTACAGCTTGTATAACAGTGTAAATTTGCTGTCCCCTCAAAATAACTCAACACACAGCCATTAATGTCTAAACCGCTAGCCACAAAAGTGAGTACATCCCTAAGTAAAAAAATGTCCAAATTGGGCCCAAAGTGTCAATATTTTATGTGGCCACCATTATTTTCCAGCACTGCCTTAACCCTCTTGAGCATAGAGTCCTCTTCCACTCCTCCATGATGACATCACGGAGCTGGTGGATGTTAGAGACCTTGCGCTCCTCCACCTTCCGTTTGAGGATGCCCATGCTTGGCCAATCCACCACCTTTACCCTCAGCTTCTTTAGCAAGGCAGTGGTCGTCTTGGAGATGTGTTTGGGGTCGTTATCATGCTGGAATACTGCCCTGCGGCCCAGTCTCCGAAGGGAGAGTCGAGTGTTTGAAATAACTTATTTTTGTGATCAGACGTGGTTTCGTATCACAGAATAAGGCAGAAATCATACTATTTTATAGCATTATATACAGTGATAAAGGCTATGTCGATTAGCATTGCATTATAAATATACTCTATCCTTATAAAAAATACACAAGATTGATTGAAGAACAATATATACCATATATAATATATTATAACATATATTTTGTGCAATCTCATGTTTATTGTCTTCAGGTTTCCTCAGTTAAAATTTCTCTATCTGCGTTTTATTCAGCTACAGCGATCACTGGATACTTCTTCCTGGAGCATTACTTCTACTATGCATATGTGGAGTTTCTGCGCAAGGGCGCCCTCCGGCTTCCAGTATGAATTAAACAGTCATTACATTACGTGTGTACTCAGTAATGCTCACAACACCCTATTATGGGTAAAAATAGGAAAGATAATACTTTTCTCTAAAGAAACAGGATTCCCTAAATTATCGTCATTGATATCGTTATCGCAATAAATATCAGAAATTACCTTGATACACTTTTAAGCCCATATCGCCCATCCCTAGTGTTGTCACATGAAAAGATATAATAAAATATTTACAAAAATGTGAGGGGTGTACTCACTTCTGTGAGATACTGTATTATATTTTAAAATGTAAAAAATGGTTTGGAACAATATTATTGTTGGTCACTTCATACAGGCTTCCTAAAACCTCACAAAGGTGTAAACCTGAGTAGCACTGCTGCAGACACTTTCTTCAGCTGCACAGCAGAAAACAAGGGTATTGGGTTTAGTTCAACTGAGAAACCAGTTTATGCTGACTCTGATATGCGACTTCATTTGTGCCACAGTGATAAGCGCACATGCTTGGCTCAGATATACTATAGCTTATGCCAGCGCTGATGTGGCTTGCAGATGTGGCTTGCAGAAGCTATTTTACAATACTGCCCTATAAAGAAACAGCTCAAGCAGAGTGTAAGGAAGCTGCTCTATATGCATGCAGTGTGAGGAATCAGTCATTTGTGACATCGGATTGACTTACCAAGGAAACACGAGATCAGCCACTGTGAGCCCTGCGAGAGGAAGAACACATCAGATATCACTTCCTGCTGTCAAACTATGGAATCTATTAAATTCATAACAAGTGCTTTTCAGACATATTCTAAATATATACACTGTCAGCCAAAAGTTTGGAATAATTTACTCTTTCTAATGTTTTTAAAAGAATTATCTTATGCTCACCAAGGCTTTTTTACAATTTAAAATAACTGTTTTAATATATTTTAAAATGTAATTTTATTCTTGTGATAGCAAAGTTGAATTTTCAGCAGTTATTACTCCAGTCTTCAGTGTCAAATGATCCTTCAGAAATCTGATTTGGTGCTGAGAAAACATTTCTTATTACCAATGTTGAAATTAATGTTTGTTTGTTTTTCAGCAAAGATGCATTAAATTGATCAAACGTTATAGTAAAGACATGTTTTTTTTATCAGTTTTTACAACAATATTAAGCAGCAAAAACGGTTTTCAACATTGATAATAATAACAATCATTATTGAGCACCAATTAATAATAATAATTGATCAGCATATTAGAATGATTTCTGTAGGATCATGTGACACTGAAGACTGAAGTAAGGGCTGCTGGAAATTTAGTTTTGCCATAACAGGAATAGATTACTTTTTAAAATATATTCAGCTAGAAAAGTAATTTTACTAATACTACATCACAATTTTACTGTTATTACTGTATATTTGAGCAAATACATGCAGCCTTGGTGAGCATAAACATAAAAAAACCTTATTCATTTGGCCAGCTTTGTATTCATATACTAAAATTATTAATGACCACTGTTATCAATAATAGACACTCCGAGCTCTGATGCTTGAAAACATGCTAGTGGCTATTGTAAAGAAAGAAATGAGTTTACCATTCCAACTTTCATGCCTAAAGAACCAGTAACGTCCACCCCCGTAGTTGACAAACACCATAATGACCAGGGCAAGGCTGTGGAGAAAACAGAGCAAGGGTCATTTCTGTCTTAACAGAGGTCTGGAATTAAACCAAACCACGATTAATAATGCGATTGAATTCCTACAAATCAGACAGACAGAAATACAGCACCAAACATTAAAACAACTGTAATTAAGTTACAATTCTTAGGTAAGGTTACAAGCCAAGATAACCTTGTTTTAACAAGTTCAAATGTAATCATTCTATTTCAGGATAATGAGAAATCAAATGCAAATTACATTTGACAACCAGCTTCACAGTATGCAAAGTAGCAGCTTATATGCAAGATCATTTTCACCTGAATTTTTCAATTCCCATCTCAAGCGCATCGGACCCAAAACAATTAGTGAAATAGCACCATACCCACGGAAAGTATCCAAAGAACGAAGCCTCCGTCCTGTAGTGGCAGGAATTATTGATTCCATAGAGGCATCTACCAATCTGTTTGGAGTGCCAAGCTCCTGCAGACAAGAGAGAAAGAAAAAGAGCGAGAGAGTGTAAATTAATGAGAAAAAAAAATGTCCAATGCTGGAAACCAGCAAGAACACTAAATCAAGCATGATGCCATGTTTGAACTACGACAGAAACTTTATATTTGGTGCTTTGCATTTCTTTTTTGAAGATGTGAAAATCATGCATAGACATTATTAAGAGAAAAAAAAAAAAAAAGAGTATAAAATAAGTGAATGGCACTCTTACCGAGTTTATCAGCCTCTCTGTCTCCACTGTGCTCCCCAAGCAAAGAAGTAGATTTGTCACCACATCCAGTCTTAAAAATAGAAAAACTCAATTGTACAAGTTTTCTAAATAGAACAGCTGAAACAAACTGTTCTGGATTGCTTAAATGGCATCAGTACATTCTGAAAATTATATTTGAAAATGTCTGTACCTTTTAACGGTGTTCCAGACAGCAGATAATGCAGCCAGAAGAGCAAATACCAGAAAAGCAAATAAAATAGCTGGAAAAAGAAAAAAAACACTCATCTACCAAGCTTAGTTACATTTAAATACATTATTTACATTTGTATGTGTAGTCGAAATCAACCCCAACTTTGCTTCACAGTGCATCACAAAAACTCATAATCCAAGATCAAACAGAAATCACTTCCTTGAAGTGACTACTGAATGTAACGGACTTCTGGAAGAGCCCTTTGTAAAGGTATTCTGTTGTTCACTTTTGTTTGTAACGTGTCTACAAAAGGCACCCTCTTCCCGAAATGCCCTTCAAGGACGCAAAAAGCCATTTGGAATTTGCCCTGATTTATTAAAAAAGAAATCCTCTTTTCATGATCATGTATTGGCCCAGGCTAATTAATCTTTCAATATTTTTTTTTTAATATTTTTAAAATCAGTTAGTAATCTGTAAAATAAGTGTCATTACATTTTTGTATGTCTCATTTGCCATTATTAAACAGCATTATGTATACACTGACATCTAAATTGGTCAGATATCGCCATTAAACATGTATATTAGTTGACCAAAAGTAAGAAGATTTTCTTACTTTTTTTTTGGTCCAGAATTATTCATAAACAACTTTTCAAGGCCATGTACTGGCCCAGGCTAATTAATCTTTAAATATTTGGCAACCCACTTGACTGATTAACAACAGAAATATTAGATCCCACACAAAATATACATCATATACATTTTTGTTTTCTCTTTTCAGTTAATAATGTATAAAATAAGACATGTATGTCCCATTTGCCAGTTATTAAGTTGCATTATGTATACTGACATTAAATCAGTCAGATGTTGGCCACTGAAGAATTTATACTGGTTGACCACTAGTAAGAATTAATTTAAAGACAAAAAAAATAATAATTCAAAACTAATTGAAGTGTGCAGATGCAAAATTGACTCACGCAGGTAGCTGTTAATGGGCTCAGAATCAGTGATCATCGAGCAGCTGACCAGCGACGGCTCATTCAGGTTCTTCACCCACAGAGAATAGTTCCCCTGCTCCCCAAAGAGGAAGTTAACTCTGGATAAAACAAAAAAAAAATTGTCTGATAATAATGGCCAAAGCAAATAAACAGTGAATATGTTTTGGTCTGAAACTCTCATTGTTCTGTGTTAAATGTATTGATGTCTAACTCACTTGCATTGCTCCAAGTTTGCAGAGGTGCTGTTGAGCTGCAGTGTCAGTGCGTGTTGTGTGCCTACAACAAACCCCACCGTAGTGGGGGTCCCAGAAGCTGGCCTTGCAGGTATTATTCCCAACAGCTGGGGCAAACACTAATGTACACGCATGCACAGACAACACCGAGATACAGAGGTCCAGTTGGAACAATACTGCAGCATTTAAGGAACAGTTCACCCAAAAATGAGAATTTGTATCTGAATCTGAAAATGTACTCACCTCAGGCTAGGGCTGGACGATATGGCCAAAATTGATATCACGATATATTTCTTAATTTCGGTCAAAACGATATAATTCCGATATCGATATGAACACTATTTATCTGAAATAGAAATCTTTTGTAACATTATAAATGCCTTTATCATCACTTTTGATCAATTTTAAGCATCCTTGCTAAATAAAAGTATTAATTTCTATAATTTCTTTCCCCAAAAAATAATAAAAATTATACTACCAGCCCTACCTCAGGCCATTCAATATGTTTCCCCTCAACGGAACAGATTTGGAGAAATTGAGCACTACATCACTTGCTTACCACTGGATCCTCCGCATTGAATGGGTGCCATCAGAATGAGAGTTTAAACAACTGCTAAAAACATCACAATAATCCACAAGTAATCCACACGACTCCAGTCCATTAATTAA
>NW_015632471.1:252163-252343 GCF_001515625.1 Sinocyclocheilus rhinocerous
AAAACATCACAATAATCCACAAGTAATCCACACGACTCCAGTCCATTAATTAATGTATTTTTAAACAAAAAGTTGTGTGTTTGTGTAACAAAGTTCGTAGTCACGGGAAGAAGGAGGCGGGAACCGGCGAAAGCTCAAAGAAAACTTTAATAAAATAAACAAACACAAAATAGCGCGACA
>NW_015632471.1:252441-266658 GCF_001515625.1 Sinocyclocheilus rhinocerous
CAGCGTGTCCCTCCTTCCTCCCGGGTTTCGGCACCAATGTAACAAAATTCACAGTCACAGGAAGAAGGAGGCGGGAACCGGCGAAAGCTCGAAGAAAATTTTTATAAAATAAACAAACACAAAATAGCACGACAGCCCCACGCGGACGACTGTCGCGCACAAACAAAACCAAAACACAAAATAAAATCCAGGCCTGGTCCTCTCTCCTCCAACACTGTCGTCACTCCTCCTTTTATGCTTCCGGAGCTCCTCCGTGGGACTCGAGACCGGTGAGTGGCGCAGGTGTCGTGCATTAGCATTTACTCCACCGGCCTCGCTCCGTTCCCACGGCTCTCAGCCCCGCCCCTCTCGTCACAGTTTGTAATAAACAATTTCACCATTAAGACGTGTTTAACTTCAAACTGTTGTATCCAGCTAAAATATGAGTCTTCTATTCATAATATTGCTTTGCTTTCTACAGTGAAAACATCATCTGAATCAGGAGAGAAATATGCACAAACCAAGCAGTGTGTTGGTGAATTTTGATGAGGACAAAGGGGGTGGACTTTTTCACTGGAGGAAGCGTTATTATGGATTATGGACTCCTATTTTTGCCAGTAGCTATGGTTTAAAGTTAAAATGCTAGATACAAATGATAGATTTGTTTCTTATACAAACACACAGCTTTTCATTTCACTAAAAATGAATTGATGGACTGAAGTCATGGATTAGAGTGATGTCTTTATCAGCTGTTCGAACTCTCATTCTGACGGCACCCATTCATTGCAGAGGATGAGGTAATGCAAAATTTCTCCAAACCTGTTCTGATGAAGAAGCAAACTCATCAACATCTTGTTTGGCCTGAGGATGAGTACATTTTCAGCACATTTTCATTTCTGGGTGAAATATTCCTTTAATTAAGCAGCATTACACGGGAACATTAAATAATGTCATTATCATTATGGCAGTATTCAGTATCAATGCATGTATACCCAGAACATGTATATTTGATACCTTGTAACAGTGATCAGAAACCACATATAACATCATGTCATTCTCAATCTCATTGGTAACTGAAAGGGACGCCTCATCCATCTTCAGCACAGAAGTTTTGCGGTGGGGGTGAGAGGCTGAAAGCAAAGCCACTTCAGCGTCACCAATTATGAAGAATTAGCAACATAAATACATTTGACCTCACAATAAGACATAAACAAACATATATATATGATCAGAGACTGAAGTAACTCAAGTAACTCACTCAAAAGCTGTCTAACTAGGTATTTTTTGAGTGAAACACACCACTGATGCTCAACAAATGCTGTCTAGAAATGTCGTTCACCAGGTTTTGTGACAAGCCACAGAGATTTTCTTTGAAAAACATATAGAAACATTTCCAAATATAGGCTACTCACCACTCTCTAGACTTCAGTTGCTGCCTCTAATTCAATTCAACCTAACTGTAGGTTTCCTAATGAAACTAAATGGTCAGCTGCTTTGGTGCACTCTACTACTGCAGTTTTACAATAGTGACTCTGTACCTCCTGCAGTCACATGCTTGCGCTAATCTGCCTCACAAGAAGCATCATAAAACTGCCCAGATCTGCAAACGAGGGAAATTTGAATATACGAATCCCCTAACGTTAAATGTATTTGTTTTTTGCTGTATAACGTTACATAGGAGCATCATACTATATAGATATTCTAAAGCAAGAATACAAAAGGCTAAGATAAAGAATGATTCTTACACACAGAAAATGTGTATATAATTCAGATTATAAACATATACACATTTAGGTAAATCACAATAAGATGCTCAAATATTTTCAATATAAAGAAGTTAGCATAAGCTAAAACAGCTAATAATAGTGATGCTAGCTGGTTAGCTGGGCGAGATAACTAGTGTAGCGAAACAAAAAGGAACCACGGCATTAAGAAATGTGTTTTATATTTAATATCTATTAGATAGATACAACATTGGTGTTACGGTAAATGACACTCACAGGCAGGTCGATCTGTCATATGAGCTGCACACAGACCTATCAAAAGCACAATCACTGCACAAACAGTCCATCTGTATTCCCTTTCAGATGCCATAACGTCAGATCTCACTGCCTCCTCCTTTCGGTCCTTCCTTAATGTAAAGATTTCCCCTTTTTTCATTACAACATACTTCCGATCCCTCCTTCCTAGTAGCGCAAGTAGTGGAAGAGAGGAGGGTCAAAGTCCAAAGAGTAATCGTTGGATGTGTACAAAAGCTAGCGGTCGCTACCTACCTAAGTAGCATTTCTGAGGCATCGTATAACGTTACGCTTTTGAGACGATTTCAAAGACAAAAAAATGCTAAACGAACTTGTGAACAAATGTTTGAACGCGTTAATGATGTTCATAAATAGGTTTAAAAGTTTAAACGCACCTATGACGGCCACATATGCTGTCTAGGTAGGCAGCTTACTAGGTGTCGAAACGCGACCAATTCATTACATTATTATTATTATTAAAATGTATTTATTTGTTTATTATATATATTTATTTTTTATTTTGTATATTGCAAAAAAAATCAGCTTTGAAATCACAGGAATAAATTACATTTTAAAATATATTCAAATAGAAAGCAGTTATTTTAAATAGTAAAAATAGTTCACAATATTGCTGATTTTGCTGTATTTTGGATCAAATAAATGCAGGCTTGGTGAACAGAAGATAATTATTTAAAAAACATTACAAATCTTAAAAAAGTGGATCCCATTGCAAAAAAAAAAAAAAAAAAAAAAACCCACACCCAGGCACACCAGGTTCTTCAGATTATTAAAATATTCATCACACTATGAAATGGTTCTTTTAAGAACGGTTCACTGAAAGGTTCTTTTGGGAACCAAATATGGTTCTATGGCATCACTGCAAAAACACCCTTTTGGAACGTTTATCCCCTGGTCAAGATTTTTTCTTTTTTTTCATGACATTAAAAATCTTACTGTTCAAACACTTTTGACTGGTAGTGTGTGTGTGTGTGTGTGTGTGTGTTTATATTTATTTTGGTTCCCATTTGGTTATTTTTTTGGGAACCAAAAACGAACTTTCTGGGAAAATTCTAGGAACCAAAAATTGTTAGCTGGGAAATAAGCACAGCTGCTTGCATGAGCTCTTTAGATGCCCCATATCCATTTGTTGTACCGGCGTTTGCACCAATAAGCCCATGATGGGGCCCGATCTAAATCCAATGTAACTCTGGAAATTTAACAGTGCATGAGCAAGCAGTAGACAACTGTACTATTTTTAAGCCAAGAAGAAATTACCAAATACATGTATTCATTTGAATTTAGGAAACATGCATGCTTAGTTTGATATTCATTCTACTTTAGGCATGTTTCAAGATTGCTTAGACTATCCACAGAGCGAACAAAATGTTAACTGGAGTGAGAAATGTTTGGACATCCCTGACGTTCTAAAGCTATTGGAAATGAAGGGGACACTGAAAAGTATAAAAGAAGTATAAAAGTAGGAGAAGTATAAAAATTTTAAAAGTAAGTGAGCTGTTTCCATAACTAGAGCAGCATTTCTATATTCCACTGGGACGAAGAAATCCTTGAAAAACATCATCCTCCCTGAGCAGCTCTGTTCTTCAAAGAACTCTGGCTCATTGAAACTGCCTTCAGGGGCAAGTTCCTCGATTTTAATTCAGGCGAGTTCCTCAAAATGTTAGATATTCTATTACATCAGCCAGTACCTTGGTATAACTTTAAAGACCATGGGATTTCTAACTGGGGTTCTAGGGGGGTGCTAGGGGGTCTGTAGAAATTTGAAAATAAAGACTACACAAAATGAATATTAACAGTAAGAAATAATAAAAAAAAACAAAAACAAGAAAACAAAAAAAAAACAAATCTGTATGTAGTTTTGAGAGAAAAACTTTTTTAGTGCAAACCCTGAAATACAATGCCATGGATACATTGTGAAAGTGTCCAGACATAACAACTAGTCGTCGGCATCAGATATCTAATCATAAACTAAACTGAAATAAATAGTGGTTGGCCCATTAAATATGCATGCACTTTGTACAGATGAAACTTTCACATGCTGTGTTTAGCTTCAGTATTTAATGATGCCGTTAAAATGTTCAACAAATTGCAACTAGTGTATTTATCTGGCAACTTAACCATGGACAAACATTTATTATGCAATACATATGCAAATAACATTGTTAAAGTGTTGTAAAGTTGTGGTCACAATAGTGAAATTTCACAGCCAAAAAAAAGTCAGTTGTCAGTTACCAATACTGCAGTGATGTATGAAGCACAGCTGACAGTGGTCGCTTTCAAACCAAGCAGCTTCTGTTGGTTACCATGGTGAATCTGTGTGACCAACTCGTGGAATCTTTTGCCCTCACGCAAAATTCCTTATTGGCTGGATTCCTATTGAAATGACTGCATTTTGCCAGTGAGAATTCTCCAAATAATGTTGAGTAAATGTGGTAAATGTGACCGCACCTTAAAGGGATAGTTCATCCCAAAATGAAAATATTGTCATCATTTACTTATGTTGTTCCAAACCTGTATGCTTTCTTTTGTTGAACAAGAATGTTGATAACCAAACATTTAGCCAATGGCTTCAATAGTATTTTTTCCTATACTATAGAAGTCAATGGCTACCATCAACTGTTTGGTTACCAACATTCTTCAAAAAGAAACTTACACAGGAAGGGTGAGTAAATTATGACAGAATTTTCAGTTTTGGGTGAACTGTCACTTTAAGGTGAATAGAGTGCTGCAGGAGTGATGCATTTTTTTGTAGGCCAAAACCCTGTTGAGCAGAAGCAAAGCTCTGCATCCGTTTTCAAGTAGGCCTACATTCCTCACTTTCCTCGGCAATGAAAAGCTTTACCTATGTTCATTGTTATCTTGCTTCTTTTATGGCCAATTTATTTTACTCTATCATCTTATTCTTTAAGGACGGTTGGCTACTGTATATAAGCTGTTGCTGACAATAAACATTTTTCACCTTCCAAACTAATGAAAACTACTTCACGCTCATAGCTTCCAGCGTCCCATACTGTATATACCTGCTACGACTGTGCAAAATGATTGATAGGCAGAAATCCTTCTGATTGGCTAACCAAGATTCTGACTCACTGCATATCATTCCATTAAAAACGTACAAAATCTTTAACCTAGGGATACCTATATATATATATATATATATATATTATCCTTTGGTTAAAGATATATGATGGACGGATGCACTTTATTGGACCTCTATTGGATTATTGAATATCAAAGGCCATTCACTGCCATTATAAAGCTTAGAAGAACCAGGACATTTTTTTTAATATAACTCTAATCGTATTTGCCTGAAAGAATAAAGTCATATTCACCTAGGATGGCTTGAGGGTGATTAATCATGGGGTAACTTAAATTTTTGGGTGGACTAGCCCTTTAATTACTAATCTGTGTCGTAAAAAGTTTAATATAACAAATCAGAATTACGTTAAATCAAAGAAGTGAAAGTGTAAAAACAGAGTTTCAAATGTGTTTTAATTTAACACGAGAGGAAGCTCAGCAGATGTGAAGTGTACAGCATAAAGAATGTAATTTTCTCTCTTACCAGCAGGGCGCAGGAGTGCAAAAGAAACATCCTTATGATCAGTAATATGCAATCAATATATGCGCAAAATAAATCAAACTGTAAGTTCAAGAGTGAAAAAGAAAGCAGAACACGGTTTAAAGGTGTTTTAATGTCAAAATCAAACTTTTACATGTCATACCAAACTTTCAAACCATTCCAACCCCTTTTGATTTGTTATTTGTCATAACAAATGCAATGAACGCTCCATGAGAGAGAGCTTCAAAAACTCTTCTTTCACATAGCATAAGAACAGAGAAATAAAAAACATTTTTCTCACAGGAGCAGGATTAAAGACCGTCAACATGCCTTTCAGGTTAAAGTTCAGTGGTCATTTCTCTACAGGGTAGCAGTAAAATGGTGGATGTTGGGCGAGTACATGAGTTCAGTGTTTATCTCATAAAAAAGTTCAAGTGAATGTTACGCTTTAGACACAATGTTATTTTGCCCTCCCCGTCCCTCCCCATTTTGCAGTAAGTGAGTTGAACTGTTAGGTAAACGTGCAGTAAAAAAAGAAAGAAAGAAAACACACAGTTTCATATATGTAGTCCGTTATGCACCCCATACTGTACACTACTTACAGACTGCTGTATAACAGCATATTTAGCCTATAAACCTGGCAAAGGAAACACGGCATCTTTAGAGACAGATTCCCTCCTCCCGAGTCCTCCGGTTTCACAAACCCTGTATAGGCCAGTTCAGCAATTTCCTCTCATCCAGGCACTGAACTGCAGGTTCTGGGCTAGTCTTTTTCAGGTAAGTTTGTGCACCAGTGCTTCCAGTAAAACTGGAAAAGCTGGACAGATTTTGGCATAGATGGACTGGAGTCCACCAGTCCCGCTCCAGACCCAAGGCTGTTCCGTGAAGTGAAAGGGATGAGTCTGCAATCCTCACCGTGGGAAGCCAGGAAACACGCACACTTCGGACACCATTGACAGGTACGGTGAGTCTGAAAAGGGGAAAGTGCGAGAAAACAGGCTCTCCAACAGTATGGCCTTGTGAGGACAAATTCGGAGCGCAGACTAGCTCAGCGTTGATAATGGGCCGAGAACACACACTGAATCTCAAGTTTCCTGAGAGTTGGTGAAATACATGTTAGTTTGTTCTTATCAATCAGATTGTACTTACAATGCATATCAAGAGCTAAAAAAAGCCATTACTAAACTCAATTTGAAAATTCCAGAGGCTTGATGAGATGCCAAGACCTGGACGAGGCTGCCGTAAGATTAACAAAGACTCATTAAAATGTCTTGATTTGTTTGTACTGTAATACAGGTATTTGAACAACTACGTTGTGTGTGTGTCATTTCTGGCTAAATTAAGCTCTTCACCGACCTCGCTTTGAATTCACACACAAACTCTCACACTCCCCTCATAAAGAGGTTATATCCTCACAAAAACAACAAAAATCTGATTCTTATTTAACAAAATAAGCATTAGCTTATCCTCATGCAGTGTTGCCTTTAAATAAATTTGGTTTAAATATGAGCTCTAAAAGGGATGAGATACAGTATATTTGACGTTTATAGTATAGTATAGATGTATCTAAACATTGTTGAATGCCCCTGTGTATGCACTTTACACAGATGATTAGTTATTCAAATACACTTCAGTGTCTTATATACTAGTTGAAGATCAAGCAGGCAAAAATGCTACATCTACTTTCAAAAAACTGTTTCTCAAAAAAGCCTCAGGTATGCCAAAATGTCCGTTTATACAGTACATACACTTTTACACACACATCTGCACTAAATGGATATAGACATGTATCAGTGTGTGTGTGTGTTTGTGCTGTGTACAGAGTATGTGTCACATGATTTAATTGGCTGATTTCAACTCTGAGATCTGATGGGATGGCAATTTAACAGTCATTGTGATAATTGCTCCATTACAGAAGCAATGAAATAGTGAAGAATTCAATCTGAAAGCTTTGAAGCACTACTGAGAGCTGTAGTATATTCCCATATTTGTTAATAAAAGAAAAACAAGTAGCTTTACAAATGATAAAAATGGATGACCGGACTTTTTTTCCTTTTTTTTCTTTCTCTAAAAGTCTAGTTTACATGTCTAGTGTTTACCATGTGACTGTAATTAAATAACCGTATTGGCTCAGCAACAGGAAACTAGTTAACATTTAGATGCCGCTGTCGCCCTATGATTGGTTACGATTTCCTTTTTCCTGATGCTACATGGTTTTATTTTCATGAAGTGCCACAATTGGATGAAATGAGCATCCATTTAAGTGGTCTCTGATTGGATTTTGTCCATCAGTCCCCACATCGCCCCCTGTCTGTGGGAGGCCTAACATGCAAATGTTTGCCATTGACAAAGTCTATCCAAGTTTATGAAAGAATAAAAGATGATTCACTTTTTCTCCTCAACTTTGATATTTTGCATCTAGAGAAATGAACAGATGATGAAATTTTGTCAAGGAGAAGACACCTGTTTTTAACAGGTATGCGCTAGTCTCTCGATGATCCTCCTGCTCGATGCAGTGAAATTGCTCTGGGCCGTCCCGTGGCGAGAGGGCAGCCTGCAGCTCACAGGTACACTTCCCTGCGAGACAGAGTGAGGCACGAAGTGGTCTTATAGTCGCCCCCCGTCCTCGTAAGCGGAATGACCTCTGGGGGGTGTGAGTCTTCTTCATCCGGACGACGGCCAAAGCCGGCGCTGCTGAACGTGTCATAGGATGCCGAGGTCATTTTCCGGTTCAGGAGATTACGGTTGTGGTCGCCCATGTTCCTGTTCCGGTCCCGACGGCTGAGCGTTCCGAGCGGATCTCCATTTGCGAGCGAATCCTGGACCTCCTCGCTTCCTCCGCTGCTCTTATCCGTACCTCCATCTCCGTCTTCCTCTCGGTCGCTGTCGTCCTCCGTGTTGTTGTTGTTATCGCCGGGCGAGGCGAAGGTGGACAGTTGGGGTGGTTCCATGCGTCTGCGTGGTGATGGTTGCACAGGCATCCAGCAGGTGTCAGAGTGACCAAACTCATCACATTCTCGTGTGCACTTTCCTGTCAGAGCCACGTCAGGGAGCTGCCTGGGGTCTGAGGAACAGAAAAAGAGGCAGTTTTAGGATATCCTGTCAGGGAACTGTCTCTACTGAAATATGCGTAGGTCATAGGTCAATTTTTTTTGCTCAGACTGTCAAGTTTTAGACACTCATGATGTCCCTGGAGAATAAATGACTCTGTCTGTCTACAGTGGCGTCCAAAGGTCTGGGACCAGGTTCATGTCAGTTTGAGTACTGCTGTAATATACTACAAAGGAGAAGGACAAACCAAAACGAGAACAATCCAAATTCTAAGAAAATGTTTAAATGTTAATCTTTCAACTGCTGAAAATATAATTCATAATAACAAGAACATGGTATAAAATAAGAAAAAAAATCAAAATAAAACAATTTATTAGTGGTCTTTTGAACATCACTCTACACTATAAAAATACTGTAAAATGCCACAGTAAAAAAACTGTTTAATTGCAAGTTCCTTTACTATATACCGTGAAAAACTGTAATAGATCTAATGGGACATTTTAACTAGTTTTACAGTAAACATTGTTAAATGCACAGATTTTAGAAGTAAAAACACAAGTCATTATATAATAAAATGTAAACTGATATTCTCACAATTCGCTGAGATATTTAATGGTATTTCATAGGGCCCGATACTGCGCACCTGTACTCGTGATTACAGTACTGAGCCACTGCAATGGAGCAGCTCTAATGTGCTATTAACTTAATTATAAAGTACCATAGAGCAAAACAAGAAGAAGAAGAATAGTGAAAGAAACAAAAGCTTCTAGAATACATTTTAATGGACATACTTAAGTGTGAAAATAACTGAAGGAAGTATCTATTTATTAAATGAACTAAGCCAACTCACATACATATTCTTTTAGTTTCTGTACCCAGTATGTTTACCTGTAAACCAGTAAAATACAGGTATCGGTACTCAGAAAGTACAAAAAATAAAAGTATTGGTATCGGTCAGTTCTGGAAAAAGTGGTATTGGTGCATCCCTAGTATTTTATTTGAACAATTATGTTTCCTTTTAATTTTACATTATCAGTTATGTACATTGGGGGTTTATGTTACATCTTATGTTGTTTAATTTATGTTTACTGCATGATTTTAGTGTTTTAATGTTGGAGTTTTTAATTTCCATCGTGATAAAATAATAAAATACCATATATGCGTGACTAATATTCATGCAACTCTAGTGTTGCTGTCATTAAAGGTATAGTTCAGACAAAAATGCAATTTTTGTCATATTTTACTCACCCTCATAATATTCCAAAACGTTATGTCTTTGTTATGTGGAACATAAAATAAGCTATTCTGAGAATTGTCTTTGTGTGTTTTGTCTATACAGTGGAAGTTAAAGTTAACCAAAACTGTTTAGCTACCAACATTCTTCAATATATCTTCTTTTGAGTTTTAGATTTTTGGGTGATCTATCCCTTTAAAGCAAAAGAAGAACAAAAAACTTTTCACTCGTGGTCTCAGACCTTTCTCACAGATGGCTTTTTACCATTTTCCACATGCTCCTCTTCGCCTACGCTCCCTTCTGGTGTTGTCCTTTCATATCCATCCTCAGGCAGCGGTAACGATCCCAGTCTGGGTCCAGAGGAACTCTTGCTGCTTGGGGTCTCAGAGTCCTCCACTCCACTATCATAGCAGCCTTGATCAGGAGCCTGACTCACCACAGAAAATGTCACTCTTCTGAGGGGCTGCGGAGAGACATGGGATAAAAACATGATAGGTGACAGTAGGTATTACATCAGTGAAGATTATCTGTATATGACCTTTGTTTGATCTGATTTCACAATGATCTCTCTTAGACAGACAGACAGACAGACAGATAGATGATAGATGATAGATACAAAAATTTAAATAAAAATTCAGATATAAAAAAAATCTAAAATGACTAAAACTTGAAAAATATTAAGATTAAAAACTCAAAATATTAATAACAACTACAATAGTATCTCAATTATACTAAATTGACACTTAAACTTTAGTTAAGGCTCCGGTATACTCAAAATTGAAGAATGAACAGGTGTGACAGAATCAAGTTATAATGAAAAATAACTTGTCATGTGTATATCAGGGCCCCAAGCTGCAGTTTTAACCCTGCAACCATAGCATCAAGTTTTGCATTGGAAAGCACCACTCACATTTTCTTCAGAAAATATAAAAATATAGTTACAAATTTAATAAGAAACAACACCTTTTATTACACCCCATGGAAAACTTTATGGCATGTGTTTTATGGCTTCATCTATAGGTGTGACTCCATCTCCCCAACCTAATCTCACACTAGCAAATCAGCACATTCAAAGTCTCAAACAAAATCATAAAGTCCCATTGAGGCTGCCCAAAACCGAAAGGAGAAATGAACGGAAAGTCTAGCCATCCAAACGAGTCCCACATTGTCCCTTCAGTGTCTACTGGAGCAATGACTGACAGCTGTTAGGAGAACTGCCTTATGAGAAGCACATTTATATGCTCCGGTGTCTGCCTTAATCAAGACAATGTGAACAGAGAGAGAACGGGAGCGAGAGAGCGCGTTAAATTAACAGAGTAATTAACTGATGGTTTCATTTTTCACTGGGGGGAAGTGGAATCGTAACAGAGAGGAGAGAGGGTGATGAATCAGACTTTATGGGTGTCAGGTGTCAAATGTAGCAAGCGACAAATGAACATTAATAGAACAAATCATCTGTTTTGTCTTCGAGCCGATGCCTGACATGGTTCTGACACTTGAAAGGTTTTGCGGGACGGCAAGCCTGATCTGGAAACTGTTTTTTTTATATATATATATAAAATAGTCATGAATGGAGAATCAAAATGTTTTTGACAATTACACATACAAGAGGGTACTCCACAACAAAAACATACCGCAAGCTTCACAACTCAAATCCATCTCCCCAGTTTAAAATATGAATTATTCTTTTCTACCATCATGAAACGTCCGGATTTGAAATAGGGAGCATTATGACGTCATGATTCTCCTTAACATACGTCATCGTCGTATGTAATCAAGGAGGTGTGTTCTGAACAATACTGCTGTTAGATTAAGACATTGTTCTGTCAGTGAATGTAAACCACCTCCAAAATCTTTGCCTAGACTTCATAAAGATCTGAGCATTAGAAATTCATGGCATTTCTGGCATAGAAATGCCATGCATTTTTAATGACGTGCCCGAGTGACTGAAAGATTTTTGTTTGTTCTTCGTATTTCACAATGGGCTGTTTTTGTGAATTATTCTAATCATGCTTTACACAATACCTTTTATTGAAAGAAACGGAAGTGCCAAGCATTTTGTCCTTGGAGGCAACGTAGATAAGTACATTTATTCTTAATATCGCATTGTGTTTGTAATAATACTGTTATATACCTGGACCAGAAATACTTGCTTGAATTGAATATTTATAGTTTGTTTTACCATTGCTATATTAACCCTTCACACAATGTGTAGCTAGTGTTTTATTGTTGTCATCTTTTAATTTCTTCTGCCTCGCGTTTAAACACACGGCTCTATCACAGCACTTTCCATCTTGAGTATCAAACACAACATGCAGTAAAGGAGGGCATACGGCATGATGAAGTTAGCCAATCATAGCAATGGGCGTTTACTTCCGATTCTGCAAGAGGTAACGCCCCTGAAAATTATGTATGCTTCACAATATGAAAATGAGGAAAAATTATTTTTACAAAAATTGGACCTTCTTTGGTGCAACAAATTTGCAAACTTTATAAATTAACCTTGAGAAACATAATATAAAAATCTGAAGCTGCATTTCATGACCCCTTTAAAAAATGACCACACATACTGTACATTACATTCTTCTTTTTATTCCTTAAGTCTTCAATATAAAGTATCATTTTCAAATGATTCTATGTTGTATCTGGAGCATAATGTGTGATAATTTGATGCTAATGCTTACAGTCAGTCCTAGAAGTTCTTTGAATCTTTAATATGGTCTTTGTACGTTCCACTGTTGTGCACTTTTCTCTGTGTGCATCTCTGGAGGCACATAAAGAGACGCACACACACACACACTCTACTCAGCTTTATGTTGAGCCAATCAATGCAGTGCCCTTGACCCTTGCTGGAAGTCTCAGTGGAACGCTGTTTTATTGACCCATAATTCCCCACCATCGTTTACTAACTCCACTCCTCACATTTCTCGGAAATTCTGCCTTTCAATTAAGACTAGGGATCTCCTCAGGTCTAACTCATACATCGAGCGCAGCTCTCCTGGACGCTAGAGAGACAAAACATTGTGCAGTTACAGATACATTATATAATTGGTTTCTCAACTGGTGCGTAGTGACCCAGAAATGGGTTGCAGATCTGTTCTGATTATAAACAGCAGGGGAAAGCAATCATGAATGGAAATTAAAAAATGCAACTAACCATTTAATCATATTCAGTCGGTATAGAATAATAAACAGCCTTATGAACTTTCACTGGTGACATCAGCATTTATTTTGATACTTTTTGCAGCTACTATTATCTGAAGCGACTTACACTGCATTTAAGGTATACTTTTTTCAGCTCATGTATTCCCTGGGAATTGAACCCATGACCTCTGTAGGAAAAATCCTTTTTTTTTCAATACTAGTACGCTATGAAAGGCATTTTATTTCTAAACCATGCTCTGCTGTTTGAGCTACAGGAATTAATTTTTTTAATCAGTTCTACCAATAAAAAACTCTACTATATACAGTATTTTGGCCCAAAGTCATCATAATTCAACGAAACCCATTGCTTTCTATGAGAACTGTACACTGACTCATTTGACTGTATGAGGGTGGGACTAGAGGCTCAATAACATGGGTGGGAATATAAGCCTGTTTGCTGCATTGTCTTATCGACACAGTGGAACCAATCAGATTACGGCGGATTTCATGTTGAATTGCCAAGCACTGCTGGCTTATGTTTGCCACTGTATACCGATTACCCAAGCCCGCATTTACACTAACGGCTTCATTTGATTTGTTTGATGAAGATTGATTAACTTCATATTTAAGAACGATATCAGCATTTAAATCAGTTGCTTAAGAAAGTAGCTCATGAAGAACATTTCAGAACATTGTAGAGCATCAATTTATCCACACAACTGCCTGAAGGGTTTCTAGAAACCCACTGAATTGAGTTTCACCTACTCACTTTTGAGGTTTCATAAGTAATGTAGCTATACAATAGGTTGCTCCAAATAAGCTGCACAGAATCAATTTAAGTTGAATATTTAGCTTCTTTGGCTGAGAAACAGTGTCATTAGTCCTATTATGAGTGTGAGAAAGCAGCTAAAGGTTTGTCTCAAGGTTTGTCGCAGTTTCCCTGACAAATAGCAAGCCATTGTTCTAAGTAGTTATCATTAAGCTTAGTTTAAGAGTGATTCTCACTGTCATTGTGTATTGTCTATTGAGCAACGCTTTCAATTAAAGCCTTGCTAACCTGTGGATGAAGGTCTCTAATAAGAAGGGGAAAAAAATCACAAATGAGATCTCTTTAATATCTTTGTTTCTCTTAAGTGAGTTTAAATGCTGCATAAATGGAGCTGTTACTTAAGTCTCTTGCTTCTATGATTCCCCCAACCCCCCCCCCGGAGAAA
>NW_015632471.1:266788-283127 GCF_001515625.1 Sinocyclocheilus rhinocerous
ATAATAATAATAATAATAATAATAATAATAATCATCATCATATTTAGCAAAGATGCATCACATTGTTCAAAAGTGACATTAACAATATTACATGAATGCTGTTCTTTTGAAATTTTTATTCAACAAAGAATCCTGGAAAAAAATGATCACAGCTTCCACAGAAATATATTCATATATATAATATTAATATTTTATATTTTATATAATAATGTTTCTTGAGCACCAAATCAGCATATTAGAATGATTTCTGAAGGAACATGTGACACTAAAGATTGAGTTAATGGCTGCTGAAAATTCTGCTTTGCATCACAAGATTAAATTACATTTTAAAATATATTAAAATAGAAAATATTTGTTTTAAATTGTAATAATATTTCAACTTAAAAATATTTGTAAAAATACATTAAAAAAAATCTTTCCAACCCCAAATCTTTGAACGGTAATGTACATCTGAAACAAATCTTATACTCCAGTGAAGAAGAACATAGAATTTCATTCTCTTCTGTACCATAAAACTTTTGAGTAAACATTTGAATAAAATGTTCCACTGGGCTCTTTAATATGCATATATAATGCTTATTTAGAAGCTGCACCTGTATATCATGTTACACTGCTATCTATGAAAAATAGGATGTTTTACAGTATACTAATTTGTATATAATTAGAGTATATAATTGTAGTTTTTGTAGCAGACACGCTATTCCATATTGTCGCAATATGATGGGGCATAATGTGTGCGTGGGAGACAGAAACTGAGAGTGCTTCAGTCATAGAGGTTAAGCTTTTGGCTTTGTGGTTGTTTGTGTTTGTGAGAGAAGAGTTTGGCTAAAGACACAGAGGTTTGGCTGTGTGAATGTGTGTGAAAAGCAGACTCTGGCTAAAGTCACAAAGGTTGGGCTTTTGAATGTTTGTGTGTGTGTGTGTGTGTGTGTGTGTTCTTGGGTCTTGGCTGGGGTCCAGTCAGTGCACCAGCAGCAGAAACAGAGCTGATAGAATATTAATGGACTTTGACGGCAAACATTAAAAACCAACCCTTTAATCTGACACAGGCCATTTCCTTTCCCTTTCCAGCATGACATCCAACTGTGGCTGTGTATGTTTACTGATGTGACTGTCTGTTAAACCAGGTGTGCATCACCGCCTGCCTGCCTTTGTGTGTGCGCGTGTGTGTGTGTGTGTGTCCACATCTACAGCGGTGTGCATGCACATCTTACAATCTTGTTTGTGAGGATTCAGGTCTGAGTGTGTGTATGTGTGTCTGCTTTCCGCAGTCATCAACATAATTAGAGAGAAACACTCTTACCTGACGGCTCAAAGGAAATTAACGAGGCCTGATTAATTAGTGCTTAGCCTCTCCTCTGCGTTCCATGACTCTGCATATTGAAAGGGCATGCCGCATACAATGAATAATTCAGCCGAGCTGATTTGGATATGGATCTATAGTGTGTTCCAACTAAGTACATTCAATTAGTGACATCATTCAAACAGCACAGAAGAGACCCCCAGGCCTCTGCCATTAACTGTAAAATCAGTTTTATTCACGATTAGTGTGCACAAACTGTCCTGTTAACTATCCCGCATATTCCATTGCATTTTTGTCCGAATTATAATTTTTCTCTTCTATTAAAATTATTTTCTAGTCTATTCTGTCCTCTCTCATCTAGGGAGCAAAAGTTTTCAACAAAATCTCAGATTTTCCCAGATAAAAGTTTTAACATGAAGTCTTCAGAGTTTTTAATGTAAACATTTCTCATCAAATTCTTCCAAAATAGAGACCTAAAAGGGTTAGTTAACACAACAATGACAACCCTGTCATGTTTCATAAGAGAACCAACGGCGTGATGCATCCCTACTCATGATATTTTGTTCATTGTTGAATCATTCTCATTCATGCACTGACTCTCCCTTATGAATCACATGCCTGCTTTATCTCCCCTCAAAGAATGATTCTTGAATAAGCAACTGACATTCAAGTGTACGTTGTAAAGGAGTATCATATAATAACAATCATACAATAATATCATTGGTTGGATATATGAGAATGAGGCTCAAAGCGATTCTAAACGGTGCAACCCAGGGTCATTAAAAAATGTCACGATGCAAAATTATATCACATTGCTTTTGTACTAAACCCTAAACCCTAAAAGTGTTAGCGTTAACAAAAGCAAAAATTTATATGATAAAAATGCATTTGCTGAAGCATCCATGCCATTTTAGCTTGCTTCTACAAGTCTTTGAACTTTTTTCTTGTGACTCGTGTTTCACAGGCTCTTACGAGAGCAAGTACAGTGCTGTACCAGGTAGTGTTGTTTTTGGCGGCCTGTTTTAATTTTAGTTTTAGTCTAGTCTTTGTGTGAAACTGTCATTTTAGTTTTTATTAGTTTTAGTCACGTTCATACTCTTTTTAGTCTAATCAAGTTTTAGTCACCTAAAAGTCTGAGCATTTTAGTCTAGTTTTAGTCGACGAAAACTGATGACATTTAGTCTAGTTTTAGTCAATGAAAATTGTATTTTAGTTATCTTATTATATTATTGTTACCTTATAGACTCAAGAATACATCCATTCCAGACACGGAAGACGCTCTGATTTGAATTTACAACATTTATTTTACCAACCAAACATGTTAGAAGTACACACACATAAATTTAAATAAAGACGAACCCCGGCTGGCCGGCCATCGGTCCCTTTCTCTGTGTCAGACTTAACTTTGTTTGGTTTTCATCTTCTAAATCAGTGTCTCCCAACCTTTCTTTAGTCGCGGCACCCTTTGGAAATTTTAACAAATTTGTGGCACCCTACAAAATTAATTTTGTCACAATATTTGAATTTCTAACTTCGAATAATAATAATAACGCGAGTAAACGAGACGAAATAACGTTATAACATTTCGTTTCGTCTCGTTTTGGTCAACGAAAATGAAGAGACATTTTAGCATAGTTTTTATTTTGTAAACCACATTTAGTCTCGTTTTTATTCGTCAACGATATTGCATTATACATTTAATTATAGTCATCGTCACATGACCAGCATTTTCGTCTCGTCTCGTTTTCGTCATGTAATAAAGTTTCGTTGACGACGATATTTAGTCATAATTTTCGTTGAGGAAAGCAACACTAGTACCAGGTGAGCTACCAAGCAAGTTTACTATGTCAGAAAAGCCATACATATGTAGCTGGTTATGTGATGCAATTAGTTTACAAACAATGCACTGTGGTAAAAGTGTTTTGAGGTCATAACATAATATTCTTAAAGGAACCACACAAAAATGTATTTATTAGATGACAATTTACTCATATAATAATACTTTGTTGTTGTTTTACTGGCACTAGTGGTTATTTCAGCTGGAAAGTGAAGTGATTTTTTTTGTGCAAGTACGTATTTTGCTAAAAAAAATTATGTAGAGACAAGTTTTTTTTTTTTTTCCAATGTGCCAATGTTGAAATGGTTTAAAGGGGTCATATGATGCGATTTCAAGTTTTCCTTTCTCTTTGGAGTGTTACAAGCTGTTCGTGAATAGTTTATTAGATATTTACTCATATAATAATACTTTGTTGTTGTTTTACTGGCACTAGTGGTTATTTCAGCTGGAAAGTGAAGTGATTTTTTTTGTGCAAGTACGTATTTTGCTAAAAAAAATTATGTAGAGACAAGTTTTTTTTTTTTTCCAATGTGCCAATGTTGAAATGGTTTAAAGGGGTCATATGATGCGATTTCAAGTTTTCCTTTCTCTTTGGAGTGTTACAAGCTGTTCGTGAATAGACCCTATAATAGTAAACCCTTAAAGTTGCAAAGACTAAAGTCTCAAACCCAAAGAGATATTCTTTATAAAAGTTAAGACTGGTCCACGCCCTCCTAAAACGCCTCGTTTAAACACGCCCCCACAAGTCTACATCACGATGTGGGAATATTTGCATAACACCGCCCAAAGAAAGAAGGCGTAACTTTATTGTTGCTGCCACCGCCGCCGCCATGTTGTGAAGACTCTTGTGTGTTTCGTTGCGAAAGCGAAAATACTTTGTTCGGCCTTCCAAAAGAGGACACGACTAGAAATCAGTGGTAGTGTACGAAAAAGAACTGGGGCATCTAAATTTGCCAAAAGCTTTGTAGACTTGTTTTAGTCATTTTTTTAAAACAAATCTTTTGTGCTAATTATTCAATGACTCACTCACTCCTAATGCACAAAAGTACATGCACTTGTCGCCACTTACTGCTAATGTATTGCACCTGCTAATGTATTCACCTATGTAATAGCATCTCATGCTGAAGAAACAGCTAAACAAATAAATGAAAGAATCAGAATGAATCTTTCTTTGAAAATTGCTTCTAAAGATTTCTTTTCTGTTTAGTGGAAGGAAGAAAGTCTTAGGGGTTCAGAACAGGGGTTTCTTTTGTCTTCTTCTGGAATAGCAGTGCTTGCCCAAAAAGCAGCAATAGACTACACAAGTATTTACAAATGTGGGGCTTAAAGGCATTAAAGAAGGATGTAAAATTGCACTCACACAGAGAGACAATTTGCCATTGTTGGTTTACTTTAGTTTAGTATTCAATCAAATGCCTGTCCTGTGGAAAACAATTTCACTCGCCTGTGTGTAACCACAGCAAACACTGACAGTTATTAATACAAGCAGGTGGCAAACTGACAAGCGTAAGTTTGTGTAGGACGGAGATAGACGGACAGATGCACACATCATTTACAATTTCCTGTACGTCTCCTGCTCAATGACATGAGAAGGATAAGTGAACGTGTGCACCGGACTGGCATTTCTGCAGTGGGATAAAGGTCACAGAGATGCGTATGCGTTCTACAATAGCGTGACAGATACTCCCGATGATCATCCTGCACCACGGCTCACTCTGACTGCAGCATTTTACACTAACGCTCCCCCCTCACTCTTTCTTTCGGCTCTCTTCCTTCTCCCTTGTTTCTCCTCTTTATCCGTAACTCTCATCCCTTTTTCTTCCCTCAATTCCCTTGCTGTTTCATACTCGATCGTTCATTCAGCCCACCTTGAATTCTCTCATCTTTCTCAGTATATCTCCCATCCTCTCTCTCTTTCTCTTTCTTCCTCTCTCTCAGCTCCAGGTGATTTACAGGGCTCCTCAGCAGTATCTGAGTATCAGCACTGAGTCTGTGTGAGGAATAATAATCACCATGCAGTGAAAGAGGCACTGCAGAGAGAGAGAGAGAGACGGAGAGAGAGAGAGTGAGAAAGAGAGAGGTGGAGAGTGTGTCGTGAGAAGAGCAGAGAGCAAACAGAGGTAAGAAGTGGTTGCGCTAGAATACACACACACACTCACACACAAACACACACAGATATACAAGGGTGGATTAGTGCACATTAACTGTTGCAGTAGGGTCATCAACTGACTGCAATACAAAGTCACGGAGGAAGACGGGCACCAGTGCCCCTTAGTGGACAAAATCAAGCACTGTCAATTTCTCAAGCATGCTGTGAATGGAATGACATCAGTGCTTTCCTACACACTCTTTAATAATAATATTGTGCCTCAGGTCTGCCGTATATTTAGATTTTTGTGAGATTTATACTATTTTTAAAACTTGTTTTTGACATTTTTATTGATAGTCTAGAGGGGACAGGCTAAGGAGCAGAAAAGGGATAGGGATTGAAGGCTTGAGAAATTACATGAGCAGAATTTGAAATCTTGGCTCATGCGCACTCTGGGATCAGAATATTAACATTATACTTCTTAAGAAATTTAAAAAGAAAGAGTTTCAAGATTCAAAATATGCCATGATGTCAGTATAGTATTTGCATAATGACTCATCAGTCTATCCTTTCTCACACTGACAGCATTTACACTGACAGTAATCAATACAAATTATTTGTATTGATTTAAATGCAACCATTATAAAATGCAATATAATAATAATAATCAAAAGTGACAGTAAAGACATTTATAATAAGATTTCAAAAGATTTATTTCACATGAATGATGCTCTTTTGAACTTTCCATTCAACCAAGAATCCTAAAAAAAAAAAATGTCTACAATGTTTTTTTTTTCATCTTGAAAAAATATAGCAACTTGTTTCAATAGCATACTTAGAATAATTTCTAAAGGATCATGTGACATTGAAGACTGGAATAATGACTGCTGAAAATTCAGCTTTGGCATCACAGGAAAAAAAAACATTTAAAAAGATAAGTGTATATTTAAGAGTTTATACACACACACACACACACACACACTCACACACACACACACACACACACACACACACACACACAATTTCCTAGAGTAACATTGCTTACTGCCTTTCCCACTGGCTCTTATATATATTCATCACATTTTTAATTTGAGTTTTTGTTTAAGGCTTTTATACACATTGCGTGACCTTACAGTGAGTTTTCCCCATTATAATTAGTTTAATGAAGCCAGACATCTGACTTCAGTCAAAGGTGCCACAGCTGAGTCAATGTCAAACAAGTGTAAGCACTTAATTCCTAGAGGAACCAAAGTGCATCGTCAGAAGCAAAGCTGTTTAACCAACGACACGGCGTTTGGGACAGATTAAGCTCTTGAGTGGAGGGCAAACTAATCCATACGTGATTGGGCTTTGACTGAATGAAAGATAATGATTAGGTGCATGTTTGACAGACGTCTCTTGTCTTCCTGGTTCGTTTCGCTGAGAACAATGCTCACTTAATGAGGGTGTCCTGATGTTAGCAAGCACTGTATGTGTGTGGAGGTGATATTTATGGCTTTTCCCTCATCATTGTCTCAGACTTCCACATAAAAGTCTCCATTGTGCTTTACGAAGTAAACAGGATGCTTCAGCTACAGCCTTGCCTTCATATGTGTGTGTGTGTTGTGCATATGAATTTCACATGTGTGTGTCTGGGTATATATCTATGGTGAGACAGAGAAATTTAATGAATACCCACTTGTGACAAAAAGCTACACCCACACACACACATGCACACACACACCGTCCCTTATTGTCCCATTTTATACTGACCAGCAATCAAACAAAGCAGTTCTGTTACAGACACCACAAAAAAAAAAAAAAAATACATAGTGAAGTGAGTAAGGATGTCTTGCAATGTGTGTATAATGAGCTGTATAAGTATGTCCCGTGTCGGATGACTTATTTTCACATGCAGATGAGCTCATGCTATGTAAGACGGCATTTTTAATCAGTTATGCTACATGCAGTTTTGCCAACGAACATATGCACAAGCAATCCTGGCTCTGTTTCCTGTCAGAAACTTGTCACTGAGGTGACATTCGGTGAGATGAAAATACGTAATCATGCGATTTTCACAGTCTCTGAACGCAAAACAATAAATTCGTACACACCTACATTCAGCGGCCCAGACAGAGAACACACCCCTGTGACACATAAATTTAAACAGAATGTCTCACGACATGCTGCGGTTGCTGTGACAATAACCTCAGTGTGTGTATGCGTGTGACACAGAGGGGCGTTATTAGGCAGAGCACACTACACTCTTTCAGTCCGCCCCCCATTCTCAGTTCCTCTCAGACGCAATCGCTCATCTCTGTGAAGCCTTCATCATCTGGGTTCATCTCATGACGTCCACTGTGAGAATAGGCCCTTTCTGTGTCAAAGGCATAATTAAAATCCAGTGTCGGGGAGTAGCTAACTAAAAGTAGTGAACATCCGTCAACCTCCGTGCTTCAGAATGACAGTATTTCTGCTGTTTTCAAAACCGTTTTGCAGTTGCGAGTGAGTTTTCAACAAGTAAAGGTGTAATATACAAAGCGGCAAACAATTTGAGGTACTAATCAAACATTGTGGGGTAAATATCTTCTTTCTCTGTCTTACATGAAGCATTTAAAAAAACTGATTATTTTCAGTGAATCAGTTCACGTGAATGGTTCAATTCAATGCACCGGTTCAATCAAATTATTCAGATTGATTTGTGTCCATGCAGCTTTTTTGTTCACTAGCCAGCTAACAAAGTAAGTTTAATACAGAGTTCTGGCATGAAACTCTAGATGGCCGATAGGTCTAACTCAATCTGACCTAATGACATTATTATCACTTGGCACAGATGATTGGTTCTCTCCTGTATCGGTAGCCAATGAGCTCGCTGCTCAACATTCAAATATATGACTAGGTTTAGCCATTTTTTTTCGAAACAACAGATGAACAGATGTCTGTGTGGCAATTTCTCATTCATTCATTCATTCATTCATTCATTCATTGTCATATATAAAATTGCATTTTAATATTTACCGTAATAATTTATCAATAAAATGTCTTGTTAAATGTCAATTGGTCATTAGGATATATATATATATATATATAAATTATGCTGTTTTATAGTTTTATTAATGGCATCAAATGGAAGGGATTTATTTGTTTTCATGGCAATTTATTTTTATTTTCTAGCCATATAAAATTAAAATATAATATTTATAACAATAGTTTTTTTTACAAATAAAATATTATTTTGTTAAATGTCACTGATGGCAACTACATTTTTAATATAAAGTCTGTTGTTTTCTGTTAATCTGTTGTTTTATGGAATTTAGTGTAAATGGATGGAATTTCGTGTAAATAGTGTAAATATATGAAGTGTAAATGCTGACCATCATTGTACAAATAAAATTAAATAAACTACACAAAATAAAATACATGTGTAAAAAGAAGTAGCTAACTACTAGCATAGCTCAACAATGTCAAAATACTGTCCAGCTCTCCATTCCCTCTGCTACTTTTTTTTTCTCCTGCTGGCGTTTTAGGCCATAAAATATTCAGACCATTAAATGCAAACATTAAATCACTCTGCACTTTAATAAATACCAATCCAGTGGAATAACGACCAGCATAAACCATCATAAAGACACCTGACAATATTAGGCCCCGCTCTTTAAAGACCAGGTTGTTGTAAACATCCATTTCACGAGTTCCTGTTCATTTTATACTCGAGTGTGATGAATGTAAACTGGTTTGGTTTACTGTCCACAATGAGGGGGCTTGAGCCCACCCCCACCTCCCGGACGTATTTAATTATAGAAATTAAGGTGGAGTCAGGGTGGTGGAGGGATGCCAGGAGAACTATCAAAGGAGTGAGGTAAGCAGCTGTGTATATATCCTTCGTGGCATGATTAGCAGAATTAGATGAACAAGCTCCTCCTGAACATCCGTTTGGAACTCAGTTATGATGTCTCATGTATCTATTACATACTGTATATATACAGATGTCAATTATTTATTATTTTTCAACATATTACTGAGAGAGAAAGAGGACAGATGACCTAAAATGATGAGGGGGACAGAATTTGGACACAACCGCAGATTCGAACCCTCATTTCTCACCACAGATCAATGTTTCTGACCACTAGCCTGCGGCTCAAACAAATGTCAAATGTTATGTGGAATATCATACTGTACGCTTTATCAGATCTGAATATAACTGATGGCTTACAGGGCTCCTAAGGGAGATTATTGTTTATGTTTTCTTATGAAATACTAAAACTGTTACAACCACTGTATTTTAAGGAATGCTGATATAACCTGAGATCAGGTCAGCGATTGTGGCCTGATGGAAACAAAATGTGATACTACAAAAAGCTAAAAAGGTTAGTCCCCCCCCCCCCAAAAAAATTGAAGTTTGGTCATTATTTACTCACCCGCATGCTGTTTTAAGCCTGTATCACTAACCCTAAAAGCTTAGAACAGAGCAAAGTGGGGGGGAAAACAGTTTATAGTCCTGCCTCTGGAAATACACAACATATGAGAAGAAAAAATCAATCCATTTAGCAACAATAAACAACTGCAGCCCACAACTCAGCACTAACAATCAGTGGCGGCTCGTCGGGGGAGGCAGGGGAGGCACAGCTTCCCCAAAATATTCTCAAGTCCGGCAGGGATTGTAGGTGGGGGGAGTGAATGTACAGCGCTCTCTCCCACCTTCAATACCACGACTGATACCCCGTCACTTTTTTTTATTTTTTTTTTTATAAAATTCACAATTTATTTCAGTTCATGTTTCAGAATGTGTATTTTTTGTTTGTAATTTCACAGTTGTAATACCATAACGTGAAAGCGCCGCTTTTCTATCGCGAATGTGCCGAATCTGCTGATGTAATTACAACCGCTAGGTGACAGAGAAGGGGAGGGGGAGGCCAGGGGAGAGCTGAGCTCTCATGCCTCTGTTGGTAAAAAAATTAGCCAATCAGCATCGAGTGTTCACTTTCAGCGCTGAGGAGTGTTGAGAAAAGAAACCTCGTAGAGGAGGCTAGCCTCCCTTCTGGTACATCAACCAATCATCATAGAGACATAAATTATGTGATATTAGTTTGAACGTCTCCCTCTGCGCTGATAATGTACCAAGTACTTATGAGTAGCGATATTGAATATTTGATCACCAACAGATTTACCAAGCTGTCATTCAAACAGTATACAAATTAAAAATAAAGGGAGAACACGCCTAAGCTGGATACAGGCTAACGTTACAACAGTCGGCTCTTTTAACACATACTTTTACGAAGGGATGGATGTTTGCTTCAAGTGATATGCCAGGTAAGTGAAATTAAATTATCTTGCTGTATGTGTAGTTTTCTTTACGTTTTCTGACTAAAAGCAACAAAAAAGACATTTTGAAGTGGTTAAGCAAATAATAATAATAATAATAATAATAATAATAATGATCCCCAGACCAATACAATTAGTGTGCCTCCTCTATTTTAAAACCCACGAGCCGCCACTGCTAACAATGTGTGTGTGTGTGTGTGTGAGAGAGAGAGAGGGAAATAATATATTTTAGAAGAAACTGAATAAAAATCTTTGGATGCTTAATTGCATGTTAATTGGAATTAAATGAAATTTAGTGATTTTTTGACCCGCTTAAGTAGGACTTAAAGGGATAGTTTACCCCAAAATGATGATTGAAATGAAATTCTGTAATCATTTACTCACTTGCAAGTTGTTCCAAACCTTTTATGCCAAAATATGCTTTAATGTAATTCCAATAAAATGTGTATTTCATGTATTTAAACATATTTGTAACTACACATCTGTAATGATGAATTTACAATTTAGTACATTTACATTATATTAACTTTAAATGTAATATTGAATTACACATTACAAGTGCTATTTTTTTTATATTTCAGTCAACACTTAAATGTAATTATTGAAAGCACACAAAAAAGATTATTAAAACATATTTAAACATGTAATTTGACTATAACAAGGTGCACCTTTAAACGTGCATTTAAGTGCATTATGGCAATTATAAAACTGTCTCTTATGTACACTTACACACAAGTAAGGGTTAAGGCTTTAATATATTTTCTGTAAGTACAATTTTTTTTTAAAGTATACTATTAGGATATAAAGTACACTACAAGTGCACATTCAATACAATTAAGCACACTTCTTTTTCACAAGAATGATCAGATAAAACAGCCAAACAGTGAAGGTTTGAAGTTGACAACCATCAGTTAAAATTCTGAACCAAAACAAATGCAAATGTGAAAATTCACTTTTGACATTTCCTCTTGTTTGCTTATTTGATCATATCAGTTAATCAGGCATTTCCACTGTGCAAGCTGTGAAATACTGTGAATTTGTCTCTCCTCATAAGCTGCGTTCACTCGTCAGCAAGCGCACAAACACATACAGCAACTGCGACATCTCAGCGGGAGTTGTCTGACCGTGTCGTGCGACTGAAGCCCGAGTCACAGCTTGAACGTGTTTGTGTGTGTGCATAGATATCAGACATTTTCTTTCTTCCTAGCTGCTTTTCCAGTACAAACGTTTTTAAAATCCCTTCTATGCTGTGAGAACCCTGAAGAACTACTGTGTGAAAGCTGAACTTCAAAAAAAGCCTCTCCATCTCACGTTCTGCTTTTCCCTTAGCAAAGTGCTTCCTCTAAATTACAAAGAAAACGAAGCACTTACGGCCCACATAGTTGACAGTCTAACTTATGTTCAGTGAATCTCCCAACACGAATGCTCCACACACACACACACACACACACACAATCTCTTCTCATTGCTGCGTTTCCAAAACGTCCTTCTCAGGTCTGTCTTCTTAGATGCATTGCCCCTTTTATCCAACCAATTAGGCGTCAGCATTTCATCTCCCAGGAAACGTGTTTGTGGCTTTAATTGGCCATTTGATTTGCATCGCTTTGATTTAATTCTAACCGAGTGAAGAGTTTTATTTTCGCCCAGGCGGCTGTTGTTTCCCCCGGGGCCGGTGCCACGTGTGAGTGTGTGTGCGGGTTGTGTTCATGGGTGTTTATGGGTGTTGCTGTATGTGTGCGCATCAAAAAGCAGACCGAAAAGTATGTGTGTGTGTGTGCGCGCGATCCAGATTGAGGAGGGTGTCGGATTTAGATTCAGGGTTAGAAAGTGTGTTGCCTCGGTTGCTTTACTTTCAAACATTTTTAGCATTCTTTGAAGCGTGGTGGGTGTTGTTTTGAACACTGTTACACTTGGGCAGTGTGAGGAAAGCATCATGCCTTATCTCTGTGGACTTCCTGTCGACGTGTACAGGCAGGTGTAAGGGATCACACACACAAACACTAACGCACACACACACACACACAGAGGAACAGGCCCACAGGCCCTGGCTTGCCCACACACTCATTTTCCACCAGTGGGATGAGACGTAGGGGGGCGGACGACTGTATAGTGGTGTATCCAAGGAGAACGACAAGTAGTTTTTCTTCTACATGAAAAGCGCCTTTGCAGCAGAAGCACAGAAGAGCAAAATATTATATCTATAAGGCTCCTATAGTGTGTCTTAAATGGTAAACTATTCAAATAACCAAACAAAACAAAATAAATAAATAAATAAATAAAGCAAGTAAAGAGTACAATCTGTGGTTTTATGCATAATAATGTCACAGTAGTATATCTGGCCGCTTCGAAGACTATAGTTCACAACCCCCATGACTCACGGTAGTGCTGCATCCAGCCATTATTCTTCCACACCATCATCACGCTGTTCACACATGGACCGCATACAATGCCGTAAATGTGAGGAAATCAATAAAACAAGCTTATTTTATTTGATTGACACTTGCTGCACATACATGAACAAATCCCTCGGTTGGACATGTTTCTGTGTAAATGGGCAGTTAGGAATTAGTGAGCCAATGTAGTGATCTGGTTCGCAGGCCTAACAATGTGATGAAAGGAGGACAGAAAATATCATCTCTCTGTTTTTATCTTTTTCCCTTCCTGAGCTTTCTTTCAGCAAGAAAAAGTTGAGCCAAGGTATACTCCCTAATTACAGTCTTATAATTAAGTGTGCAAGTCCAAACAGACTAAAATGCTAATTAAAGACTGTGCCCTTTATTCTTTGTTATGCATACTGATATATAGTGCATATGGAGTGTCAACGTGATCTCATTACACTAAAAAAATGCAGGTTTTTTTTCCAACCGCTGGGTTGAGACTGTTGGCTTGTTTCTTTTCCAGTGTTGGATAGTTTTTGTGTTACCCAGTCGTTAGGTTAGTGCAGTGGCATAGCGTACGGGCACGCAGGGCATGCACTGTGGGGGGGCCCCGTAATAACCTCCCCAGCTGAGTTGCGTCGTATCATGTGTCGACAATAGCCAGATATTTTCAAAAGCATCAAATACTGGCAATATTAAGAGGATTTGGCATTTCCAATTAATACAGTCCTGTTTCATTCTTCTTCTTCTTAGGCCTATTATTATTATTAGGATACTTTTATTATTAAATTACAATTAATTTGCCCTGCAATCATTCATAGCGCATCATGCAATAAAACATTAGGCTATTAGCTTACTCCTCATTAAAAAGGTTTTTAAAAAGGTTTTTTTAAAACAGATCTATTAATTTATACAATGAATTACAGGCCTATAATTAAAATGATTAACACTACAGTCATCAATGCAAATTAAGAGCAGCTTTATTTCATACACGGATTTTCAAAAACAACCTGTTTAATGTGAAATATGTTTTTTTCTCATGTTTTTCACTATACGGGCCACATGAGAAATATTAAGGGAATAATTTAAGACAGCTATAAACCATTATCAGCATATGTTGAAGAAGATTCGTCTCTTGTCGTCTCTGAAAGAATATGCACTGTTAATGCAGTGGCAGATGGCGAAAGCGCCGTCAGTTTTTACTCTTTAACACACCGAGGTTAAGACACCGGCATAACTCTTGCGCAAAGTTTGCACGTTGCATGTGGGAAATCCATTGGCTCGCCTTCATGGTTTAAAACAGAAATATAATTACTGCGAAGTAACCCCCCACCTTTCATGGAGGCGGGGCTCGGATTTGCAGTTTGTGGGGGGGGGGGCACCGTGATTTTTTGCTACACCACTGGGTTAGTGGCTGGGTCAATCTTACTGACAGCTGAAAATATACACCCCTCCCCCTCCCTCCAGTGAAACAACCCAGCGCGGGTATACTTCAACCCAGCTGTTGAGTTACCGTCAGAGCATGGGCTTTTGCATCCTCTTCAGGAGAGAGCCGTTCTCAGCGCTGCATAATTGTTGCACATCTTCAGTGAAATATTGGTTTGTATATGTTTTATTTAATCTATAAAGTCTTTACTGTGCTGTAAATAATTTTTCACATACAGGGACGAGATGTCAGTCAGCTAAATGCATCAGCAACGATCATTTTGTTTGATGAAAATGCCTTTTGCCTGATTTTCTTTATTATAAAACTGAATTTAAGTTATTTTGATGTTAAAATATGTTCTCTAATCTCAGTACTCTTTATTTAGGGGCAGGTTATGGAGTCAGTCATGGCATCTTTCAGCTATGGGTGAAACGCGAGGTGGTGGTTCATCCAAATAAATTAAATTTGTTTTAGATTTTTGTACATGGGTATTCTTGCTTATTAATAAATGTTCACCTTTTGATTTTTACTGTTGCCTCTAGTAATTCTGTGTGTGATTTCTAATTCCCACCCCATTTTAAGCCAGCAATATAGTAATTTTTAAACAATAACTGAGTTAAATATAACAACCCGGCATGTTGGGTCAAACATTTAACACAACTAGCTGGGTCAAAATAACCGGCATGTATGTGTTCTGTCCAATATTTAACCGGCGCTGGGTTGCCAAATAAACCAGAAATGGTTGGGGTTTTTTTTACCCTGAATTTTTTTTAGTGTAGTGTTTGCATGTAATATGCTGTTCTAGCACACACATAATGTAGACAAAGTTGGGACAACTTCAATAGGGACAATTTCAGAGATACAAATCTTTATGAAAATCATATATATGGATATATAATAAATAACTAAAGTTTTAACAAAGACACATTTATTTAATAAAGTTATGTAATGCACTGACCTAATGTCACGAGTCGCTACTGTGAGGAGCACGGAGCGAGGAACGAGGAGACGTGAAGTATACTTCAAACAAAGAGACTTTTAATGGACATCAAGGGAACCAGGAACACACACGTAGCGGGGAAAGACGACATTCAATATCGGACGAGAAACAAGGGGCAGGACACACTTTATATACAACTTAATCAGGGGAAGACGAGACACACCTGGAATCAAATTGGAAACAATCAACATGGGAAAACTGGGACATGGAGCACGTGGAAAAACACGAGACACAGGACTGACACCTAATTTGTCATCATAGCTGTTTAAAATTAAGAATACTTGAAAGCATACATACAAATCAATATATACTCATTAAGTCATTGTTCAAAACGGCAAATTACTTTTTTTATGATGACTTAAGTTTTATTAAAAATCTTATATGGAAGTCATTTTTTTAAATAATAATAGTGATCATTTAATGAATGTGCACTCATTTAATGAGTGTTAATGACGGAGTCAATTAATCATTTATTTAATAAAACTTATTTATTCAAATGCACAATTCATGCAAGAATGAAAAAAGTCTTGTTATGCTTGAGTCATTGAATCATTAATTTAACTGACTGAAAAAAATATTGCAATTCTATAACTCATAAAGACTTGTCACTTGTTTTGTTTCTTTGCCAACAAACACTTTTCGTCATTCAACGCTGTTGAATAAATCAGACCTGTTAAAAAAAACACTGATTCGTTTATCAACAACAACAAAAAAGTAACTGCCTTTGTGAATGACTTACTGACACCTTAATTTAACCCCTTTGTTCAAAAATGTATTTGTTCAAATTATAAATATTTGTAAGTAAAAACATTTCAATAAAATTTTGACACATCTGCAATGTTTTAATCTTTCAACCGGCAATCTTATTTTTTTCTTTTTTTTAATGAAGGTCTGGAATACTACGCATGGTAAATTACATTTTATTCTGTTTACTAGTTAATCACAGAAATTTTGAAGAATCAAAATTTTTAATTTATATTGTAATATATGCCTATATATATATAT
>NW_015632471.1:283218-298528 GCF_001515625.1 Sinocyclocheilus rhinocerous
TATATATATATATATACATACATATTTACACACACACAGTAATATCTTAATTTGCCATAAATAGCTGCTCTCTCTCTCTCTTTCTAGTATTTATTTATTACCTATTATATATTTAATATCTTTTATTTCTTTCATTACTCAGGGGTTTAAGTATGCATCTCTCTCTCTCTTTCTCTGACAGGCAGTGACAGAAGCAGCCTGGGGTGTTTGAATAAAAGATGAATACTCAGGCTGGTTCATGACACTGGGGTAACCCTGAACTGTAACTGTAGAACCACAGAGCTACAGTCAGACCACAACAAAAGGATCACCCCTCGAGAACCTTCAGTACGGGGATCCAGGGAATCGGAGAGCCGAGTTAATGCTGGCTCAAATATTAATGCAATTCAGTAAGAGCTGAATAGGAAATGACACTGGGACTCTAAATGCTGGAGCTTTTCCACTCAGTGGCAGCAGTGTGCTGAAGACACAATACATAGCGCTAACAAAGAGGTGTGTTATCGTGTGGGTTTGTTTGTTTAATTGCCTACTCTGGGTGTGTGTTTAGTTTGTGTGTATGTGTGTGTGTTTAATTATAAGAATGCTTATTTGTGTGTTAGTTTGTATGGAATTGATGCCTTTAGAGTGCTGCCAGCACAGGAATATCTCTAATAATAGCCATCAAACATTTGGCCAGATGATATTTTGGCTGCAGCGCTAGGGTATGGTGCATCATTGAAAGATTATGAAGAATGATTCTGATCCCAGCATTTCCATTAGCATCTTTTTACAAAGGATTCCCAGTCAGTATTCATCTAGCCAACAAAATTACTAACAAAAATGTTTGTTGACAAAGTTTTTTTTTTTAATTTGAAAGGGCTGAAAACTCAACTAAATTAATTTCTTTCAAACTGTTGCCGAAATATGATGAGAAAACAGCTACACTGCAATATATTAACAATGCACTAGCAATTTTTTTGAAAGAAGGAAAATATAGGAAAATAATTTATTTAAATAATCCAATCATAGTACACTGGGGAATGAACTGCATGAGCTGGAAGAACTGAATACCGGTAAACTGAACCACTTTGCAGACGGATTAATAATGTTCACTCAAATGCATCCTATATATAAGTATATGAGATTAGTCTGCCGAATCCACAACATAAATGTAATATTACTTTTTACAGACAATGAAATGACTGCATAAACGACTGTAAAATAAGTTATGTGCTACTAAGAATTTGACTGAATATATTCAATGCAGTGCGCACTGTGCAACATCTTAAACAGTCTCTAAAACACAAAAAAGAAGGCCCGTTCACATCAAGGACAATAACTATAATGTTAAAGATATAGTTTTAAAAATCACTCCAAACTAAAGAAGAGTTCACACAACAACTATAATGATAACAGCATGGAGGAACAATATCACTGGAATCACTTTCAGATTTTTTTTTCCAGCTGATGAACAATAAAAACATTGATAGCCAATCAGAATCCATCCTGCTTTAACTCACTTGAGCATGTAAAAGGGCACACGACAAAACTGCAGCACAAGCTTATAATAAACAGAACTTTATCATGACTTAATATAATATAGTTAACGTTCTTGGTGACGGCCTTAACACTTAAGCATGATGAATTCATAAGATATTAATCAACACAATATAATAAACTAAAATGTTATTTTGCTGACTAAAATTACATGTCATTTCATTATAAATAAATGAATCAAGTAAAACTGATGTAAATATATTAATATTATGAAATACTGATTACATGTAATTACATGTTGAGGACAAACTAAAACCAACTTAACACTGTTCCCAGTCTGGACACAGAGGAAGAAACAGTTAAAAGTCATGGCCTAGATCTTGTGCTAGAAACTGATGTAAGAGGATGGGAACTTTTCATCTCCTCATGCACCTTTGCTTCTCAGCTTAATGTGTGTGTGTTTTCTTGGTTCTGTTGCTGCTTGTCTGGGAGGATATGGGTAAGGAATATCCTGAATTCCTGTCGTGTCTCATTTTGAGGTTGAAACAGTCAGGCGAGCAGGTCTGTGCGTTACAAAACTCTGACAGCCTTGACTTTCTGACTCATTTCAGATTTATACAATGTGGCAAACAAAGCCTTAATGGACACTGAAGGAAGATATTTTAATACAATTGTGTTTTGCCAGCATTTCTTTCCATATGACCTACTTGAAAGAAATGAACTTTTCAGTTTTACTTTTCATTACTTTTAATTTGGTCTAAAAAAAGAAATACAGCATGAATGTGGGAGGTAAGCTAATTGTAAAACTTTATTTATGTTTATAAAGCTTTATTTGGTATTACAAATGACTAAGTCAACATAAAGTCCCAAATATACGGTGGCCGTGAAGTGCAAAGCAAATCACAATTCTGAAAACAAAATAACAAATTACAAACGCAAATGCAAGTCTAAAAAACAAAATAACAATTCAGAAAGCACAACAACAATTCAGAAAACATTATAACAAGTCAGAAAACACAATGACAAAGCCAACGACAAGCGCTTATCCACCTGCGCCACAGTAGCTGATGGTTTACATCCACTTTTAACTAAATGTAAATAGACACTACGTATTTTTTGATTGACAGATGTCTCATCCAGTCAGCGGTGAGTAATCCCAAACCAATGGCGCTGTCTCAAACTATACCTACCTCTTCCGGTTTGTCTGAATTGACTTTGTGTTTTCTGACTTGTTCATTTGTTTTCGGATTTGTCGTTGTGCTTTCTGACTTGTTATTTTGTTTTCGAATTTGTCATTGTGTTTTCTGACTTGTTATAATGTTTTCTGAATTGTTGTTGTGCTTTCTGAATTGTTATTTTGTTTTTTAGACTTGCATTTGCGTTTGTAATTTGTTATTTTGTTTTCAGAATTGTGATTTGTTTTGCACTTCTCGGCCACCGTACAAATAACCCTATTTACATTCTAAATGCACATTTTTGGATAGCATATGCTGAAAGATTCATTGTTGCACGTTATTAAAAAAGAAACAATTGACTGAAATTACTTTTCATTTTATGCTATTGAATAATGTTAACCAATAGTCAAACAGGATTTGATGCATTATCTTAGCAAATTTGCATTTGGGTTGACTGTGTTCTGGTATAAAACATTCACTTTTCACGATGCAATTGATTCCCCTCTACATTGTTTCTTGCTGAATATCTTGTTTCAATTGAAAATATGTCACATTAAGGAAGTACAATGGATTGTGACCGGCAATTCACACTGATTTTCAGTTCTCTGCATGAACAGCTTTTCAATAAATCAAAAATTTTCTCCATATTTGGAACCTTGGAAATATAACAAAGAACATATAAGATTGTGTTTACATGGCTGCTTTACATATATACACTATGTCCTCCATTCTCAATTATCATTCAATTTCACTTACTGAATATGGATAAACAACAAGTTAACCTTGCACTAATGGCTGTTGTTGCAAAGATATGTGGTGGTCACATGAGAACACCTCCCATCTGGTCATGGCCATCAGTGTTACTAACCTAATGTGTCATCTATAAATTATTAACCTCTCATTTTTCAGTACGGTTACACTTGGCCACTGAAAAGCATCCTCTGTCATTTTTATTGCCTTGCGTTTCACAGATGTCCAACACAATTTTATAGGAAGTACACAGTACTGAGCTTATTTAGTGCAAGTGTACATGCATTTGCAGTAAATGACTTTTAATTGAGCAGCTGACATAAAATGTGATCAGAAAGACAATCAGAAACATGACGATGCAGAAACAAAGAAAGAATCATTCTTTTAAGTGTGTGTCTAAATGGGGACTTCCAATTGCCTTATATTAGAATATTAATACTAATCACTCCATTCTAAACTTAACTTCTGGCATTTTTAGAGGTGAATTAAAACATAATTTTGTCTCCTAATGAACCATTTTTCCTTTTAAGGATGTCCCCAGAATTAGATTTTTTTTCCCTCTTCAGATTTAGCAAAAACTTCTAGACATTTTTCAACAATTTCCCCCCAATAACATTGCTAGGTCAAACACACATACACACACACATACTTCCACCATCATTCTCAATCCTTTATAACCACTGCAGTGCATGTCCATGTAAAAGCTTTCATAATGCTTTCCCAATGAAAATCAATACAGCCCTGCAAAAGTGAGGTGAGCATTAGCAATCTCCCCTCATTTCTCTCTCTCTCTCCCTTTCTGTATCCCCCCATGTGTCTCCCACTGTCTCCTGGCCCCTCCATCACTGGTCTCCTCCATTAATTTATAATATCTATCTCTGGAGTCGGTCCTCACTAGCATACGCATGGCACCCGTGAGCATGCAAGTGTGAGTGTCAAGTATATCGACTATCCATCTGACCTGTTGCCTGATCCTGAGCGTGTGTGTTGAGTTACACAGACTCACCTACTGCCCACCTGTCTGACCGTTAACCCTGCACACCCGAGCAGCGTGTCTACAGGTGTGTGTTGGCACTCGCAACATTAACAAGCCTAGTATATTGATTGCCGCTCTGTCTATTCAAATGATAGGAACGTGGGCCGCCATGGGGACAGAATGCAGCCGGTCGATAGGTGTTGGCGTGAGTGGGCGGATGGGGGAGAGGCTATAGAAAAAGTGCGCTGCAGCAAAGAGGGAGTTTGGAGTTCCACTTAGGAACATGCCGAGTTGTGCATTTATAGAAGATAGGAGATATACGCGATAGAGAGAGAAAGACAGATATAGGTCAAAAGGATTTCCATTTTCGTCTGCATTCAATTCCGAGAGTGCTGTTTATGTATGCGTTCACGCAGGGGTCTGTTTGCAAATTCAGACAGCAGTAGGGTATTGACTTGCCATCACGCTATACCGTCCCATCATGGAAGCCAAACGCACACATACACGCACCGTCTACACCAAGCTCGAGTTAGGCTAGGTCACAAAGCTCTGCGGTAGAGGAGTTAATTACAGTGTGATCAATAATTGATTAAACCGTCAGAATGAGTTCAACAAACTCACCAGTAAGCATTAACGCACTCTCACCCCAAACTCTTGGCCGAGTATGAATGCACACGCAGAAGCACACAAATACACATCCGAATTCTCTATTAAGCATTTTCAGTGGGAAAAAAATGTCAGCAGATTAAGAGGATTGACTCGGTATTGGATTAAGCCACCCACTGTGGTCAGGATCACACCAGCGTGTATGGATTGATTAGGTCTTGCGAGGCACACATCTCCCTAACGACTGCATCAGCTGTTTTTTAGGCGCTGGGTAAAGAGACTTACAATCTGACTGTCAGTCATGCTAAAAAGACCAAAAATGACATGTCATTTAGGACTCAATATCTTGCGTGTAGACCTCTGCGGATTTGGTTTAAGCTCCCAACACCTGTCAGAAAATGTAATGCGATCCCAGTGTTCAATTTAACCATGTCTCTCTATAGTATGAGGCCACCCTTTGGTTCAGGCTTAGTCCAAAGCGCCTGTCAAAGGGTGCACAGGTAATCTTTTTTTAATGCTTCCGTTAAGTGCTAAGCTAGTAGTTTGGATATTCTGCATTAAATCTATGACTTGGATAAAAGTGTAAAGATGACAGATTAAGTCAAAAAAGACAACTCTGCAAGCCTGCGTGGTTTCTCTCTCAAGCGTTTCATGCATATACTGTCAAACACACTGGCCAGTTCCGCTCAAAGCAGGTAGACATATATTCCGCTCTATATTTAACACTTCCAAACATGTCTCAGAAAATGAAAGAACAAGGAAAGGAGTGGAAAGAATGTCAAAGACAGGAAAATAAGGGGAGTATGATGAAGAGAATGATAGAAAGCAAGAGAGAAAGAGAGAGACTGAGCAACTGGAAAGAGATCTATGGTGGTGTGAGAGAAAATGGGTTACATTTCTCCTCTCTTCGACAGTCTATTTTCAGTAGCTACTCCTGGAAAGGAGAGCAGGCAGTTAGCACCATATAACCTTAACCACTCCACACGCAGTAACACAACAACAGTACAGGCTGACTGCAGTAGTTGTCACATTTGTGCTTGTCTACAACTAGTTTTGCTTTTTCTTTAGTTCTTGATGGGATGAGATTTCACTAAGAGCAGATCAGCTTGAATTCACCTCGGAACTACAAAATAACCCAAAAGCCTTTGACAAGATATGGGCAAAATATTGCCCCTAACTTCATAAAATGATGTGTTATATATCCAGAGAAGCCTGTTTCCACATGTAATTGTGACTTTACATCACACAATTATTACTTCTCGTTATTTAAATCTCCCTATCGTGCAATTATATCTCAGAATGTGGCTTTATATATCATAGTTGTGATTTTTTAATATCACTTTTGCAACTTTATATGTTAGAAATGTGACTATATTTCACAGTGTGACTTTGGCAGAATGCCCTACTGTACAATCTGACTATATTTCACGGTTGTTACTTTATACGCCACAGTTGTGATTTTTGTCTCACAGTGTGATTATGTCTCACCGGTTGACTTTATTTATTTTAAACATTATACTAGACTAATTTTTTTTTTCTCTGAGGTGGAAACTGGCTTCCATTTATACCAGATTGTTTCTTAGAAAACCTAATTACAGTGTACTCAAAGAAACAAAGAAAATGTGTGGGGTAATCCAATGGCTATCAGCGTTTTTCTATATTAGTACAGGAATATCCCACAGGACTGAATGAATTTAGGTTAGTTTTGGAATCCAAATCTAGTTCAAGCTTGAAGATTTTGTCCTGACAAGCCTTGTAACATTTTGGGTAAATGTTACTCCTTGCTGGCCAAAATGATCCAGAACTAGTACAATTCTAAGACACTTGATGAACATGGCCTGCTTGTACTTGTTGAAGGTGCAGTGGTGAAACTGAGTCATAGATCTTTATGTTCTTACCTGTTTGCTGTACTTGACAGTTTGGCAGCCGTAATCGGAGCACTGGTCTGAGCTGAGTGACATGGCGTCTGCATTACCGGTGCCGTTGCCAGTGAAGGTGTTAGTGGGGGGCAGTTCCTGCACAGCTTGGTGCTTCTTGCCTTCCACGGGTGGTGAGTTGGGCTGAAGATGCACTGCAGGCAAAGGTGAGCTGGACTTGTAGTGGCGTGCCAGATCTGGACTTGATTGGTGATGTCTTGAGCCTAGTCTTGGACTGCTTGGGTCTCCGTTAGCTGCTGCACAATAACGTGCTGCAATCCTCTCGCTGGCACTGCTAACATCTTCATCCTCCTCTTCTTCATCGCCTCCCCCACGTCTGCAGCCATTCACCGTCATAATTCCACTGTATAAAGAACGCTCAGATTTGGCAGTACCGTTATTACGCTTGTCTCTGCGGGGTTTGCGCCCACGTTCATTTTGGGAGCCCTGGGCTAGCAGAGGGGGAGGTTGTGGACTGAAAAAGTCCTCTTCTGGCTCCTTCTTCCCAGCCTCATAGCCATTCTTACCCTGTGCCCCACACTGTCGTGCTGTCACAACCAGAAGGATCACCAGAATAACGGCAGCAGCACCAGCCAGGACACCGATGGCAACGCTCAGGCGTTGTTTACCCAAAGCTCTCTCGCTGTCTGGGTCACCTGCAATATCCATATAGAGGGGGACTGCAAGGCTGCGGGCCACCTGAGTGAGAGGGAGAGAGACATACAGAGAGAGAGAGAGAGCAAAAATGGAAAGTCATAAATGGTGTGTCTGCCCTTTGATAACTGCATCCTCATTTCACAGCTCTGTCTGCTGAACCACACACACGCACACATACACATTCATCCCCACTGCAAGGCCCAGACTTCTCAATTATCATGTCAAGGCTTGGATATTCAATCATAGTTATTCTGCGCAGGCAAGTGTGACTGTGTATGTGTATGCGAGTGTGTATCTTTCATCTTTGCATCTGTATGTGTTTCTTTCTATCCAATATCCAATGTGGGTCAACAGCAATTTGATGCATGAATATTTATAAACAGCAATATTTTAAAAAAGTGCTATTTCGTGCTAGGATTTCCTAGTTGTGAAAAGTTATGAGTAAGTTTCTGACAAGGACTTCACTTCTCTGCTCCATCCTCTCATGTCAAATAAAATGACTCTATTCAGTTTCAACCCTTGTCACTTTAATTGTTCCTATTTGGTTATGTTCTACACTGTCTCATTGTTCAACAGCACAAACTGTTATTCTTTCTCTATATTGAATTACCCTTTGTTTGTGTTTATTTGAACAGCAGTGCTGCACTGATGTGTCTCACCTGTGCATCCACCAGCGTAGCATTGGCCAAGCTCTCGTTGATGAAGACATGCACCAGTGCCGTGGCACAAAGGGAAGGCACGCCACTGTCATTGACCCGGACCACCAAGCGGTGCAGACCCCTGTGTCTTCTCTCCAGGGGCTCTGCCAAGGTTATGACCCCACTACTCGAGCCAATCTCAAACAGACTAAAAGGGTTTCCACCTACCAGAGCGTAGCGGAGATCGGCATTAGACCCTGTGTCGCCATCGGAGGCTGAGACTGTGCGGACTACAGT
Source organism: Sinocyclocheilus rhinocerous (assembly GCF_001515625.1). Classification (NCBI taxonomy): domain Eukaryota; kingdom Metazoa; phylum Chordata; class Actinopteri; order Cypriniformes; family Cyprinidae; genus Sinocyclocheilus; species Sinocyclocheilus rhinocerous. The sequence continues at coordinate 291,710 of NW_015632471.1, forward strand.
CCGAGCTCCGCTAGCGGGTGGCAGAAGGGTGTATGATTCATTAGCGGGTGATGTGATGGATGGCGCGTTGTCATTTTCATCAGTGACAAACAGGGAGATGGTGGCGGTGGCAGACCGTGGCGGTTCTCCACCATCAACAGCACGCACGCGGAATGAGTATGTACTACGTCGTTCGCGGTCAAATGATGCAGAGGAGAAAATGGTTCCAGTGTTATTTTCAATGGAGAAAACTTCTTGCTTCCCCTCTTTGCCCTCCTCTCCACCCTCCTCTTCATCGTGCTCAACAAAAAGACTCAACTCTGCATTCTCGCCTTCATCTGCATCAGTAACAGTCACCATGCCGACGGGGCTATTGGTGAGCAGGTTCTCTTTGACGTAGAATGTGAAGACTTCCTGGACAAATTTGGGGGCATTGTCGTTCCTGTCTGTGACCTGAACTATGACAGTAGCAGAGCCTTGCAGAGACGGGGTGCCCTTATCTCGAGCTATCACACGAAATTCATAGCGTTCCCTCTGCTCTCTATCTAGTGCCCCAGTGGCACGAATATCACCATGATCGGCATCAATGTAAAAAGCTCCATTAACAGATGGGTCCAGTGAGTATGCGATCTCTGCATTCTTACCACTGTCTGCATCAGTAGCCACTACTGTGACCACTCGTTCTCCTGGGGCATTATTCTCTGCAAAATGCACTTCCACTAAGCTCTGGGCAAAAGTGGGAGCATGGTCATTGATGTCCACCACACGTACCAGAAGGGAACTATTACTAGAGAGGCTTGGGCTACCGGAGTCCACTGCCACGATAGTGACACTATACTCACGAGTAGCTTCGTAATCCAAAAGTGCTGAGGTGTGGAGAAAATATTTCTTTTTGTTTCGTTCAAATGCATCATCCGTGGCTGGTGGAGGTGCTAGGGCTGTCTCACCCGCCGGTTTCAACGTAAATGGCACATCCCCAACCACAGTGCAGGTAACCGCACCATTCTCTCCCTGGTCGCGGTCTGACACCTGCACTAATGCTACTGGAGTGTCCACCAACACGTTCTCTGGAACCATTGCAGCGCCATCCCGAACAAGGATTCGTCCAATTTTTCGAATTTCCACAATGGGTACGTTGTCATTTTCATCCCTTACGTTGAGAACGACTGTAGTGCGGTCAGTGCGAGGTGGTTGGCCGCGGTCACGAGCTGTGATGGTGAAGCGTAGCTGCGAAACTTCCTCGCGGTCTATGCGATGCAGAACGCTCAGCCAACCTGATGCTTCATCCAACCTCAGAAGACGCCTCACTGATTCCGTCGCTGCTCCAAACACATACTCAACCTGCCCGTTCACGCCGACATCACGGTCTGCGGCACGCACCTGCAGGACAGGTGTGCCAGGTGGGGTGTTTTCTGGCATTTCTGCTTCATACACGGCTCTCTCAAACCGTGGACTGTTGTCGTTGACGTCTGTGATGGACACTCGTAACAGAGCTTGTGAGGAGCGGGGAGGGTTGCCGCCATCACCAACCCGTAGCACGAGTTCATAAGAATCTCGTGCTTCGCGGTCCAGAGGCCCTTTCACGATCAGCTGGGGCTGTTTCTGTCCTTCAGGTGTGTCGGCAACTTGAAGTTCAAACACGCTGCTTCTGCTGGCAGGTCCTGCCCCTGTTTCTGACACTCTCCTTCGGTCACCACCGTTCCCATTGGTCGGTCCGTTCGCAGGCCGCCGCAAAGATGATCCCCCATCTCTACTGTCCTGGATAAGCTCATAGCGATCAATGCCATTACGACCAAAATCACGGTCTGTGGCTGTGGGAAGGAGATAGAGTGTGCCGATTGGCCGATTCTCCTCAACAGACAGTGTGAGTACTGGTGAAGGAAAAGAGGGGGTGTTGTCATTGATGTCTGTGACTACAATACGGCCATCAAACAGATCCACCCAACTCTGTAGGGGACCTATGACTGACACCTCAAAGTTCAAAAAGCACTCGTTTTCATCAAATATCATCTGACACTGCGGCAGCTTCTCTCTGTCAATCCTCTTGCTGCCTGTAGTAAGCTCTCCAGTGACGTTGTCAATTTTGAAGTATTCTGAGCCAGATTCCAAAGCGAAAGTGACATCACCTGTCCCGATCCCAGAGGTGGACAGCCCCAGGTCTGAAGCCACGTTCCCAATATGCACATCGGCCGGCCCCTCTTCTGCCACGCGGTAGCGCAGCACTGAATTGGCGCGCGGGAGCTGAGTCAGCAGCTGCAGGATAAGCACGAGGTAGCAGCGCGCAGAGTGCACTGCGCCAATGCTCCTGCTCCCCATGACTCCCTCTCTCTCTTCCTCTCTCTCTCTTTCACTCTCTATCTGCAGCTTCCTCTGGTCCAAGGCAGACTCGCCACCAATTAATCTCTATAAAAGCTTCCTTTGGCAAAAATCTTATTTTCTCCTGCAGTCTTTTAGTTCCCCGGTCACGTTTTCAGCACGATAAAATAAAACATCCACTTTGTGAAGAGCTCGGCATCGGCGATAAGTATTTACAGCTCTTTTACCGACAAGAATGTTCCTTTGTGCCCTTTAAGAGTAAACGGGAGTCAAATTTGAGCAGTTTAAATGACTTTGTCCGGCTCATTGAGATGCTGCGGAGCGCGGGCTCCTCTCGCGCTTTCACTGTTTTAAACTGCAATGCAGTAGAACACAAAAGAGATCTGTCTGTGATCCCAGAGCTTGCGCTACTGGCTGGGAATAAGCCAAAGTGCTTTCTAAAGTCTTTTCCCGATATTATATGTTCTCTTACCTTAAACCACAGCGAGAGGAAAATTGGAAAGCTTTCCCCGCAGTCTTACGCGCGCGTGCCAAGCTCTTATAGATTCCTTTACGGCGAACTTGACAAAGAGAAAAGCTTTTCAGTTCGACTTCTCAGAGCACGTAAATTAGCCACTTATGGAAAGATGGTGAGCAGGATAGAGAACTAGCAACAAAAGCCTTTAGTAATTCCTCCGGAGTCCGTAGTGGATGTGTGTGAAGTGTTTGAGGAAAAGTCCCGCATTCTCCTCCTCCCCTCAACTGCACGTTCTACTGCACTGCATGTGAACGTCCCTCAAATGATGCTGCAGTCTCTCCCTCTCTCTCTCTCTCTTCCCCCTCCGTTCACTGCAACACTTCCCTCGCTACGTAACTCGACCGTTCAGATGAAACGGGAGACTGCGAGTGTCTCGAAGGAGCTCGCGCTTTTCTTTTAACCAGTCTAAAAGCGCAAATACAGGGGGGGTGTTTGCATACGACCACAAAACAAAATACCTCAGAAGCGAAAAATACACTGATACAACTAGACAAGTCCAATGAAGCACTTGTGTAAAAACAGAACAACTAATTAAAACAAAATTCACAACAATGTCCTAATATATGAACCGACATTTAAAATTAACCATATCGTTTGAGTCAGTTTCTTTGACAAATGTGCATCAACACAGCAAAAGCAGTACTTGTTGACAGTGAAATGTATTTTTTTTGTTGTAGTAAAAAACAAAAAAGTGTAAAAAAGGGTTGTAATAAAATACAGACCTATAAAACTCAATAAAATACAGCATTTAAAGTGGTGTGCGCGTGAGCATAGGCCACACACAAAAATAAATGAAGCAACCATAACAACAATTTAAATTTGAATTGTATATATAAGTGAGTGGTCTTGCAGTTGAGGTAGTGGTTATGTGTTTAACAGTTTTATCGTCTGTGAATAACTGAATAACTGGGTGTATTTTACAATGGACTTGACATTTCTAAGACATCTCATTATGGCCCTCACAAAAACGTAAGAAGAAATGTCTTGAATGTGTTCAGGTGTGTTCAAGTTACTTTGTTCAGTAAATACTATGATCAAGTTGAACACAGTGATACTGAAAAAGGTCGCAGGTTAGTGGTCGAGGTCAAGGTCATTGGCCACAAAAAGTTCTTAAATAGCCTACAAGATTAATCAGTGAAACAGAAATTTAAAAGTGCAAAGACATCTGATACTATATTATACGGATAGATAGATAGATAGATAGATAGAGTAGGCTATACTCTATCTAGACGTTTTCCTTTGCCAAAGGTTAGCTAGGATAGATTTTACTGCTTTTGTTGTTATTTCTCTGAATCACGAAGAAGTACTCTCATTGTCTGAATGCGGCAGTGCTTTTCACTCATACTGTGAACAATGAGCATGTATAGCACACACACTCTCTCGGTCCCAGCACGGGCTGCCCCGTAGCCACGCGGATGCGCGAGCGCAATGCAGCACTGGCTGAACGTAATACTACGGTCACACAACAAAAGGAGCAGCCCTTCTCCGTCTACACTCTCCATCCCGTGTTCTCAGTCACATACATGCGTTTAATTCGTGGGATGGACTGATTTAAAACTAACGTAGGAGGGTTTTCTTGTTCGATCTCAGCTCGTTTAGTAATAGCAGAGGAGGTTGCGAGCGGAGGAGCGGCGCGGCTGCCCTGCTGCTGCTGCACCGGGGCTGGTTAACATTCCACCGGCGTCACCGCACGTGCGTGCTGTGCTGTATGCTCTGCGCCTCGCGCCCTCAGTTGTTCCATCGCGCGCGTTTTGATTTCACTTCTGCAATCAATCGCCCAGTCGAAGTGGGTGGGAGAGTGGATTCAGCGTTCGTGTCCCGTGAGCGCCCTCCATCTTTAGCCCATCACGTTAATGCGCAAGTCTAGTTAGCATACAGTCCACCGGTGAAACTTTATCATCTGCAGAACAGACTCGAATAGCAAACACCCGTGGCTACGAGATAGAATATGTGCATATATCGCCCCTCTTGTCAGACGAGTCTGAAATATTTCTTGCATGACAGTATCTATGTTTACAACAATTAACATCCTTTAAACAACATGCACTTCAGCCACACAAGAACAAAACACATTATACATTACACTCCCTTAAACATTACATTAAACCTTACCCTCCTACTACACTTATACAAAGTTAAGTAAAGATAGATACAGTGGGTACGGAAAGTATTCAGACCCCCTTAAATTTTTCACTCTTTGTTATATTGCAGCCATTTGCAAAATCATCTAAGTTAATTTTTTTTCCTCATTAATGTACACACAGCACCCCATATTGACAGAAAAACACAGAATTGTTGACATTTTTGCAAATTTATTAAAAAAGAAAAACTGAAATATAACATGGTCCTAAGTATTCAGACCCTTTGCGCAGTATTTAGTAGAAGCACCCTTTTTCTGTCAATATGGGGTGCTGTGTGTACATTAATGAGGAAAAAAAATTAACTTAAATGATTTTAGCAAATGGCTGCAATATAACAAAGAGTGAAAAATTTAAGGGGGTCTGAATACTTTCCGTACCCACTGTAGATAGGTAAATGGGTAGATAGAATATACAGTATAGATAGATACGTGTGTAGATAGTAGACAAACGATAGACAGACAGATAGACAGACAGACAGATAAATGATAGATAGATAGATAGATAGATAGATAGATGGATGGATGGATGGATGGATGGATGGATAGATAGATAGATAGATATGTGTGTAGACAGAAAGAGAAAGACAGAAAGATAGACAGACAGAGAGACAGATAAATGACAGACAGACAGATAGATAGATAGATAGATAGATAGATAAATATGTGTGTAGACAGAAAGAGAAAGACAGAAAGATAGACAGACAGACAGACAGATAAATGACAGATAGATAGATAGATAGATAAATATGTGTGTAGACAGAAAGAGAAAGATAGACAGACAGACAGACAGACAGATAAATGACAGATAGATAGATAGATAGATAGATAGATGTCCCACGTATGCAGTCATTGGGGGGAAGTTAGTGATTCGTTTCAGAGTTAAAAAGCGCTAGTAGCATATGTAATTTGCATTATTACTCCACTAATGCTGTGGCCATCAAAAAGGCGTTCTCTCAGGTGCATGACTCAAACTCCCACCACTGTGCAATCTTGCGTCTTCTAACTGATGCGTGGAGTGAGGACATGAATTTTAAACATGCAAAATGAGCTGGGGGAATTGCCTATGTATTGGGAGCACCAATTAGTTCACTGTGCTTTTGTACTTTGTTTTTATGATGATATGTTTGTTTTCAGCATTGTAAAAAAGCACGTTTGCATGGAATTTCATTATATTTTTCAGTGTTGCATTTTTTTAACCTCCTCACAGGAGTTTTCTTAAAGCCAATTAATTGAGTACATGCCTAGTTATGAAGCATTTTCACCACTTGCTCTAGACTCTCAGTGTTATAGTTTATTTAAAAACACTTACACGTGCAACCTGTCAGTGAGGATATTTATATGACTGATTCTAACCAAGGTAATGTAAGGTAACCAAGAATGTAATGCCTCGTCTAATGGGGATGATGTCACAATGACCCAAAAAGACGCCATCTGTGTCAAATAAGACATGTATAATTAAAACTTATAGGGATTCTAGTTTGAAAAATTTCTCCATGTTGCAAACATCTGGGGAGGAGCGCAATTTTAACTTTCTCACTTCGAGAGTTAACATAGTTAATACATTTCAAAATTAAAGCAACAGAAGAGACAATTTACTCACTTATGTGCAATGTAAATGCAGAGTGAATTGAGAAACCCTGTTGGAGAAGAATCACAGAACATATAGGAATGATCTCTGATGAAACCCTTGTGTGAAAGCCTAATACTGAGAAATAAAAGTAAAAAATATTGAGGCCTAAAATGCTCTATAACCACCTTTAACATAAAGAAACATGAGAAAAATTGACCAGTGGTTTTTAGAGTGCAGAAGAAAGAAGGGGGGCTTATGAAAATACAGAAAAGAATAGAAAAGTGCAATTACAAGAAG
>NW_015632471.1:298794-300258 GCF_001515625.1 Sinocyclocheilus rhinocerous
AGTCCTCTAAGCTGCAATGAATAACCTTAAGACTAATCCAGTCCCAGCGCAATCAACTCATTTCACTAACTAAGATATTTCTCTTTAAAATAGTGGTGTTTTTATGATGAAATGTATGGTGGCCGAGAAGTGCAAAGCAAATCACAATTCTGAAAACAAAATAACAAATTACAAACGCAAATGCAAATCTAAAAAACAAAATAATAATTCAGAAAGCACAACAGCAATTCAGAAAACATTATAACAAGTCAGAAAACACAATGACAAATCCGAAAACAAATTTACAAGTCAGGAAACACAACGACAAATCAGACAAACTGGAAGAGGTAGGTATAGTTTGAGACAGCGCCATTGGTTTGGGATTACTCACCGCTGACTGGACGAGACATCTGTCAATCAACGTATACAGGGAAGAACCAGCCGAAGAACAGCAGAGTCGTGGTAGAAAGTTCGGAGATGGTATTAAAGTAGCTCAGTTTAAATGTATTGTATGAATTGCCCTTACTCTGGAATAAAAAATACGGGTCTATTTACATTGAGTTAAAAGTGGCTATAAAATATCAGCTCCAGTGGCACAGATGGATAAGCGTGTGCCCTAGGCTTTTTGACGCGATCGACCAGGGTTCGATCCCACCTTTTGCCAAACTTTTTTTTCCTCCCTTTTCAAATCTCGTATTAGCAATGGATTCTATTTACACTAAGTGAAAATAGCAGTATTTTTAGCAATATGCTATTTACACTAAGTGCAAATACCTATTTACACTATGTTAAAATAGCAGGATTTCTACTATCAAGTTTTTCAGAATTGTGATTTGCTTTGCACTTCTCGGCCACCGTAGAAATGGGCATTTGGACACTAAAGTCAGTATATGGGAAGAAATTAAATTCAAATAAAATTTGCAGGGAAAAGTGCTTTGACTAAAATTTTTGTTTAACAAAACTAGGTATGCATGCTATTTAAATAAAAAGGCTCAGAGTCAGCAACATTATAATATACAGCACTGAAGGTGACAGCACCTCATATGCACTCTTAACATTAAAACACTATTTACCAATCTAAATCTTAGCTAATCTAAGCTAAAATTTATATTTTACTGATTTTCTTTTGGACAGGCACTGTCCACCTATAGCCATGGTCCATGGACCTTATTTTACCTCAGACAATACTTCTTATATACTAATACTAACACTAATCACCTTTCAGTGGGCCTCATTTATCAATCTAACGTAGAAACGAGCGCAGATATGTGCGCACAAATCAACTTACGACAGAGTTCACGTGTGATTAATGAAACATTCGTATGCCGCCAATCTCATCGTACGAATGATCGTACGTTGATAAATGTGGCGGCAGAAAACAATTGTCATTTGAATATCACGCCCCTAAAAACACCTAGAAGCCTCGCCCCTAGAGTTTAGGACATGGAGAAACGAAACCCGGCCAAAAAGAGGAAGTAATCTCGT
>NW_015632471.1:300598-302404 GCF_001515625.1 Sinocyclocheilus rhinocerous
GTATTCAGAACAGAACAAGAATGAAAAATAAGTAGTTATAAAATTATATTTTAAACTGTAAAATAAAACACAAATTAGGCTATAGTGGCATTCATTATAAACAGCATACAAATATCAAGCAAAACTGAAACGGTATTGGGCTCACGAGCCTGCTTCATACCACAAGAATCCAAATGTATCCATTTTTGCCATATTTATAACATTTGTTTGCATAACTATTATTCATTATGTAGCCTAAACATGGCTTTATACTTCAGTCATGTTCTATCCGTGTAAAATCCTTCACATGCGCAAAAAATGTTTGTTTGGGCACTGCACGCTGATTTTACAGCGGACCTTTTAAAATAAACAGTGCTACTTATGTTTGGTTGACTGCATTTTAGTTTGATGATGAATGGCTGAAACGTCAGGCAACGCTAGAACTAATGTTGTTTGTGTGTGCGTGAGGCGCCTGTGCGATCAGATGGATTAAATAAAATAAAGATATAAAGAAAAGAAATGAAATGAAATGCATTAAGAGTGTCACAAAAACGAGCGTAGACTACTTGTTGCACAGTGTTTTTTTTTCTCCTTTTGTTAATCTGTTAATTAGGCTATATTATAGCCTATTATATATTTTGTGTGATCCTATTGATTTTATTCCTTTTATAGACTTAATTTCTGTTTTTCTCCTTTCACAGAAGCGCTGCAGGTGCATGATGTGAGGGGCGGATTTAGTGAATTGGGGGCCCCAGGCAAAATATAGGAATGGGGCCCTATACATTTGCACACATTTTCCTAGATCAACCTTGAGGTTCCATTTTGTTGTTTTCAGCGTAAGCCTGTGTGCAAAGGCTGTCTAATTCTAAACTTTAAAATACATTGAAAAGCATTTTAGGGGGCCCTTGGCTTTTGGGGGCCCAAGGCGGTCGCCTACCTTTGCCTAATGGGTAAGTCCGCCCCTGGATGTGACGATTGAATCCTCATGGTCTTGTTTATGCTGCTATTCGCGCATATAGCCTAAAGCTAAAGCCCTGTACAAAACAACAACACAAAAGACATTCTAATCTTACTGGTTAACGATCGACTAATGATTTTCGTTTGACGGTCAGGAATATAAAAATGAACAAAATGCTGTCAATCTACAATTCTCCACCGTATTTACTATGCTGTGCGCAAGTTCAGGTACTCAAAAACTTGCCTTACACGAGCTGAGACCAGACGTGAGATTTGATCGTAGCCACCGCTCACGTCCATATTGATAAATTCCAAGTTTTGCGTTGAAACGACCGTACGCCCAATTTTCTGTCATACGATCGTTTCGTAAATGAGGCCCAGTGTGTATAAACGAATGAGAGAGAGCACCTACAATTAAAAGCCTAGCAGACAAGCACGCAGCACTACAAAGAAACATTTAAAATATGCAAATATAACACTTTTTTGAAGATACAGTATAATCATAACACTTTATATGCGTTAGCGTGAGACATAATCCCTTATACACCCTGTGGTAGAATCGCTTATAAACGCTGCCGGTGCAAAGATCACACGGAAAAAAAGTCCTTCAGCTCATACATGTATCATGACCAGCTCATAAAATAAACCTGTGTATTTTAGCTTGGTAACCGTGCGAGGACATCAGGAACTGCACTGCTTATACGGTTCCCTTTCATGGGAACTTCGAACTGCGTCCTCTAGGGGTCGCTATGGGGAACGCCTCGTCGTGACCCGTGTCTGAAGCATACATTGAAAAAACACCAACTTGTTGGCCGGCGACAGCCATGACGTCACTACCGGTGCGACTATAGTATAAATAGGCGCCGGGAG
>NW_015632471.1:302849-310108 GCF_001515625.1 Sinocyclocheilus rhinocerous
ATATGGTAGAGTTGGTACTTAGTGCTCGCCATAGGTTTCTGGCATGCACTTCCCTCTGCATTGTGGCGTGGGTATACAGTTCCCCATAGCGACCCCTAGAGGTTTCTTGCCATGCTGCGGACGCAAGCTTCAGACGAAGAAGTGAATGATGTGTAGCTCCCGTCGCCTATTTATACTATAGTCGCACCGGTAGTGACGTCATGGCTGTCGCCGGCCAACAAGTTGCGGTCACGACGAGGCGTTCCCCATAGCGACCCCTAGAGGACGCAGTGTCTCGTTCCCTACTCAGGGAACCATGGTTACATAAGTAACCTGAGACGTTTTTCACCCATAGAAATTACATCAGTACAGTGCAAGTTCCTTTAACTAGAAAAGTACTTTTTTGTACAGAAGAATTCAAGTTATTTATCAAGAATACAAGCTTCATATTTCTAAACCATCTGGGCCACTTGTCTGCTAGGCCTCCACTGCAATTGTTTTACTGTAAATGTGTTCCATTTAGTCTTTTGTGGATCATGAATTTCAGTCTTTGTCGCAGAAAGTACGGCTTCAGAAGATTTTAAATATAACACACAAGCTGTATTAACTACTTGTATGATACTTTTATGAGCCTTTCATATCTACTACATCTTTTTTTTATTAACCCTTGAATTATCAACTCAATTATCTCATCAGTTGAAGGTTCAAGACATAAGCTAATTGGTAAAGGTCAAACTGATTTACTACAGTTTGTTTATGAAGAAAAGCAATGAAGTGTGCAAGAAAATATGACTAGTTTAGTCGACGTATGAGACAACAGTCTATAAAAGAAAGACATTAAAGGGATAGTTCACCCAAAAATGAAAAAATCTGTCATCATTTACTGTACCCACTCTTATGTTGTTCCAAACCTGCATGACATACTTTCTTTTTACAGCGGAACACAAAAGGAGATGTCTTTAATAATTTTGGGGACTGACAGCCTCAGTCGCCATTCTTTTTGATTATGTCTGTTTTCCATACAATGAAAGTAAATAGAGACTGAGGCTGTCATTCTGCCTGACATCTCCTGCATTGTACAGACAGAGGAAAGAAACTCATATGGGTTTGGAACAATGTGAAGCTGAGTAAGTGATGATAGAATTGTCATTTTTGGATGAACAGTCCCTTATAGATGAAAATAACCCAGAAAATTCCTTAAAAACATTGACACCATGAACACATTTCCTATCGTTCTCAGGTGCGGTACAAAAATACATTAATAAACAACACTTGTGCAACTAATAAAAATCTTTTGCTCTTCATTCGGTTGCATCAGCATTAAAAATACTACATGTCTTGAAGTAAAAAATAAATATGAAAATGCCAAACATGTTCCTTTTCCTCCAACAAAAACCACTTGAACGCGAATTATATCATAATTGTGATTTCCAATTTTCCCAAGAGAACTTCAAACTAGGCAGCATAAAACTCTATTACTCTGATCTCCTTCACATCAGACTATCCATTTAAAATTCTTCTTATTACAAAAACACATCTGTACAATGCTATTTCTAAAATGCAATTTTAATATCAAGATCTGTTATGTAAATATAACACAACTAACACATCCATGAAAGTATATTAATACAGTGAAAGACTGCTGTAAATTTATACAAAGCATTCAGCGTTAGGGCTCTCATCTATTCATAGTTTGAAGAAAACTGTCAACAACATTTTGTCACCCGAGGTGCTAAAACAAGGCATCAACACAGGAGCAGTTGTCTGCAACAGTGACAACATATTATTTCTATCTGCTTAATGCAGAAAACAAGGAGTGACCAGATCATTTGTTTAAAAGGACAGCCCAAACATGCATGCTTGTAATGCTTAGTACAGATGGAACATGTAAATCTGTTAAGACAAGCTGTAGACGCAGTTCAGGAAATCCGTTTTTACGGAAGTTAAAAGAGCCTGCCAGTCGTGCTGTGCATTAAAATCAGTGCAGCGGTACTTTGATCTACCAAGATGCACAGTACAATTAAACTGTTCCATTAATATGTTGTACACTATGGGATATTCATAGCCCAAGTTATATTCCACTCAAAATTAAAATTAAAATTAAATTTATTTTTAATTTAATTAATTAGTGAATCAAAACAATATGAAATTTTCTTAAAAATGCATATAATGTATTTCATAATTGTATTCGACAAAATATACAAATCTAAATAATTTGCTTGACAAATAAGGACGACTGCGATGATAAAATGGGGAAAATCTCATTTGAAACATGTTTCATGTTCTTAGAAATGTTCATACAATACTATTTTCTACACAAAATGTCAAGAAGTGTAACCATAAAATACTAAAATACTTTCCTTTTAAATAAATAAATAAAAATATATTTTTTTCTAAAGTTGTAAATTATTGAAAGATTATTATAGATTATAAACAAAGATTATTGAAGTATATGTTTTACAAAAATACTGCTTCAGTCAAAATGTAATCTTTAATTGAATGTTTTACTAGCCATTTCTTTGTAACTGTTTGTAAAATTTACTAAGTCGTTAATATCAAGTTTACTAATCCAAAACCTAATCAAAAAGTGCCTTTTAATAAAAAAGGCCAACATATATGATGTGTATCACATAGAGGGTCTTTTGAGGTCTGCTCTGTCTGTTTTTGTATTATGACGACAGTATTTCCTGCACGTTGAATTGATTCGGAGATTTTTCCGAAAATGGCTTCACCCTTTTTAAGAAATGACAATAAAGGATTATCACAAACTACTTATACCAACATTTTGTTAAAGATTTTCAGACTTTTTTTATTTCCTTTAAACTTACACCACCGTGACATTTTGGAACTTTTGACCTTTCTTGAACTTTTTTTGAACAAGCCACACAAAAAATAATAAAATAAAATTAAATATAATTAAAATAAATAAATACCTTTAATTTCAGAAACTGAAAACATACTCATTATTGAATTCCAACAACAAAACTATAAATAAATAAATAAATAAATAAATAAATTAATAAACAAACACGAACAATATGCACAATAAAAATGCACACAGGCGCACATGTTTATCTGTAATTTAGGCCTAGCTGTGTGTGTGCGGTCCTGGTATTATGTTATGGGGACCAAATGTCCCCACAAGTATAGTAATACCAGTAATTTTTGACCATGTGGGGACATTTTTTGGTCCCCATAAGAAAACAAGCTTATAATTCTTAAAGAATGAGCTTCTAAAAATGCAGAAAGCTTTGTGTGAGGGGTAGGGTTAGGGTAAGGAGATAGAAAATACAGTTTGAACAGTACAAAAGTCATTATGTTGATGGAATGTCCCCATAAAACATGGAAACTCAACATGTGCGCATGTGTATGGATGCACTTTTTGCATTTGGCATACATTTTCAGACTGTTATTCTTGATTCCCAAATGTAAGTGGGTGGACTTGTGAATATGCACAGAAAGGATGGAGGGCATTTGTGATGCTGAGAATACTAGTAACAGTAGTCTTGTATCAAATGAATCCCAGTCCATCTATCCATAATTCTCAAACCTCTTTTGAAAAGGAAATGCATGTTAAACACAAACACTTTAGAGATATCTTTTATTGATGGAGAGCAAGTAGTTCTGGAAGACTTGCATCTCCTTTGGGCCATGAAACACACATTCAAGACCACACCTTCTCATGAATAATTCTGAGATGTAGATATGCTCACATGTTATGCGCATTTGATTTTACAAATCTGTCACATTCAGTGATGTTCACTTAACAGATTTCTCAGAAGTAGAAGAAAAAATACGTTGATTAACGACTTTTGCCTATAAAATGTGCCCCATTGTCTTCTGTTGCAGTTCTTAAAAAAATAACTCATGTTTCATCAACTTTCAGAGCAAAGTGTCTTATTTTCTCTTCTCTTTCTCTTCATTTATTTATTGATTTATTTTTATTTGGAGGGAACAACAGGCTTCTATATGTTTACTGTATGTGTTTGTTGGTTTTTAGCATATTTCTCAGCATGTATTATTAAAAGTCCCATTCAGCTAACTCACACACAGGAGCTATTCCTCCTCCTTATTGTGTTTGCCCAACTTTTTGGTAATCTATGCATGCAAATTTTATTGCTTTATTAAAATGCCATACATAAAATTCTTTATTTTTAGGGGTTGAATATTTTATCATACCCAAGTGTTTTTTTTTTTTTTAACAGATACAGAATGCCTGTAGAGGGTGTATGCTGACTCGCCAATGTACTCTCCCTTTTTGTATCTCTCTTTCTCTCTCTCTCTCACACACACACACACTTACACAAGGTGATGGATGGTGTTATTACCTTCAGATCTTTAAGGGCATGGGAAGGCTTTAGTGGGTGTAAACACACATCCTATCATTAATGATTAAGTGCGTGCGCACACACACACACACACACACACACACACACAAACACACACACAAATCCCCAAGAACCGTGAACACATATACAGAAACACAAGGTAAAATATCTCTTCAATTATTCAATATCACTGCACTCAATTAAGACAAATTCTAATCATTCTAACTTACTAAACAAGCCCTCCATAATATATACAAAATACATATAATTTCAAAAACTACATAGCTTATGCAAAGTGGTCATGACTAGGCCCTAACCATTTTAATAATAAAAACAAATGGGTGCATAGAAAGTGCAGATATTTCTTTGATAGTCAGTGGCGTCCTCTCAGAGACCGAGTGTCTGTCTGTATTTCTTGTTCGTCTCCGGTTTTGCTGATTGTTGGGACAAATAAATATTTCATGCCCCATGTCTCAGTTTTGGTGGCATAGGAGATCAAATTATGCCTTCACAGCTGCATCAAAGTCTCCTTCACTCCCTCTCCATTTCCTTTAGTCTGCGTGCTCTCTCGCTCTCTCTCTCTTTCCCTGCAGCTATGTCTCCCAGGATCTTTAGACCCCCACACCCCACTTTTGTTTTCTCTTTTTTCCTTTCTATTTTTCTTTCCTTCACAAAAAATGATAGTCATTGTAACAGTAACAGACTATAAAAACTTATTTTTAACTGTACTGTGCTCGACAGTTTCCTTATTATATACAGTGAAAAAACTGATTAAACCAAAGGGATATTTCATGTAATTGCACAGGAAGGTACTGTTAAATTTACAGATTTGGAAGTTTAAAAAAAGTCATATTATAATGTACAGTGAAAAACCATAAATTGACATTCCCAGAATTTCTTGTGTTACACTTCACTTCATTTTCATTTAAATAATTGTTTATTTGTAATTGTGAAGTTTAGTAATTTCTGAGTGAAAATGGTTTCTACACCTTTTTTATATTAATGTTTTTTTGTATTATTGTTTTTATACTGTCTATTAAATTCAAGCCATAAAACCTACAATGATGCTACCATAATGTTAAATGTTAGCAACTGCTTTTTTATTTATTTATTTTTTTACACTGTAATTTTCTTTCTTTCTTTCTTCCTTTACTTTTTTATTTTTTTACTTCTTTGTTCTTTCCTTCTTTGTTGTCACTACAGATTGTGAAGGTGATTTGTGTGTGCTTTCAATCTGTCATATAAACCATGTAAATGAAGCAAAATAAAAGTAGTGGACAGCTTCAGCTCTTTTAAAAGGTCAGCGTGTTGGCTGAATGTACTAGCTATATCCACTTCATTGGTTTCAATATGCATTATATGTGCTATGTGAGCGGAAACATTCCGATTAGCTTTGGGGAACAGGAAATAGAGAAAGCAATTGTGAAATGTATTAGTATGTTCGTAGAAATGGAACTATTTCCTTATCAGTATCTTTGTCTTGTTTTCCAGAATATACAGTCTTAAAGGAAGATTTACCAGTAAAAGAAAAGCACATGCAGTTTTAAGATTTATTTTCAGAGAATGCATCTTGAATATAACTGTATTTTGTCTTCCCCCTGGCAGATTTGTGTAATAAACCTCACTAAATTTAAACAACATAGGTGGGGGAAAAAATCTGCCAGCGGCACAAGACAAGAAACACTCGTAGTCAAGATACATTCTCTGAAAGCACATATTAATATGCAATTTTGCTTCACAGGCACATTTATCTTGTTCATGGATTTTTTTCACAAGAAAAAAATAAAACAAACATATGATTTAAAAATAGGATTTTTGGAGTGCTTGAACTGCTGAAAAGATAAGCAAATCTGCTTTGTTTAGATGTTGATGTCCCTTTTAGGCCTTTTGACTAGCTTAACCCTAAAGGAATATGTGACTTTACCTCCATTAAATATAAATGCATACAGTATGTGTGTAAAAAATGACCCATGTGAAAAAAAAAAAAAAAACTGCACCAAAGTAAGTGTCAAAAATCACTCATTTGAGAATGAGCTTATTAACTACTTATATTATTTCATGGAAATTAATTCTAATGATAAATTTATTAATAACTAAACTAGACGACCAGTTCATTTAGACTCACACTTGTGTTTTAAGCTTAAGCAGCTTCACCAGAAAAACAAGTTTTGCTGGACGAGCACCAAATCACCATTAACCAGCATAACTGCAGCTGACATTAAATACTTTTGGGAAGTGGATGTGTCCTTCAGTATGGTAATCTAAAATTTTGCATAAGGGCATATTAAACTGCATGGAATATTTGTACAACCACAAATTCTTTAGTCACACAGCAGGCAGGACTATTTAAAATTAACTGAAAATTAAAATAATAAAAAAAAGAGGTTAAAAAATGGTACCCAGTTACAGGATCAGAAGATACACATTTCCTTCTACATTTGTGCAAAATTTGAATCTGAAATCTTGATGTTCATGGATACGCGTCAAGCATAAACCAGCCCAGACCAGCATTCATTCATGCTGGTCTAATCTGATGTTTTCAGCAGGACTGTGAGCTCTTGTGTGATATTAGATCATGTTAAACCCGGGGACATCACGCTTCATCCATGTATTTCATCCTTGTTTTATTCTTTCACACATAGACACACAAAGAAAGTTTTTCTGAGAAGCCCAGAACTACTTCCTCACAGATCCACGCACCCAAACACCCACACATAAGCATATGCACAAATGCAATTATCAATGCTCTCTGTCGGACCCCCAACATCCCCCTTACAGACACATGCACTCGCCCTAAGCACACTGATGGATGCTGAGGCGGTGCATGATCCTGTCCTGTAGCTGCAGGGTAAAAGCACACTCTTAATGAACACTTGAAGCTCAAGCTCACACCTTTTATCCCAGTCCTTCCTCACACTTGTTCAAACTAATTGCTCTATTTTCAGAACAGCC
>NW_015632471.1:310243-315369 GCF_001515625.1 Sinocyclocheilus rhinocerous
AAAAAAAAAAAAAAACTGCACCAAAGTAAGTGTCAAAAATCACTCATTTGAGAATGAGCTTATTAACTACTTATATTATTTCATGGAAATTAATTCTAATGATAAATTTATTAATAACTAAACTAGACGACCAGTTCATTTAGACTCACACTTGTGTTTTAAGCTTAAGCAGCTTCACCAGAAAAACAAGTTTTGCTGGACGAGCACCAAATCACCATTAACCAGCATAACTGCAGCTGACATTAAATACTTTTGGGAAGTGGATGTGTCCTTCAGTATGGTAATCTAAAATTTTGCATAAGGGCATATTAAACTGCATGGAATATTTGTACAACCACAAATTCTTTAGTCACACAGCAGGCAGGACTATTTAAAATTAACTGAAAATTAAAATAATAAAAAAAAGAGGTTAAAAAATGGTACCCAGTTACAGGATCAGAAGATACACATTTCCTTCTACATTTGTGCAAAATTTGAATCTGAAATCTTGATGTTCATGGATACGCGTCAAGCATAAACCAGCCCAGACCAGCATTCATGCTGGTCTAATCTGATGTTTTCAGCAGGACTGTGAGCTCTTGTGTGATATTAGATCATGTTAAACCCGGGGACATCACGCTTCATCCATGTATTTCATCCTTGTTTTATTCTTTCACACATAGACACACAAAGAAAGTTTTTCTGAGAAGCCCAGAACTACTTCCTCACAGATCCACGCACCCAAACACCCACACATAAGCATATGCACAAATGCAATTATCAATGCTCTCTGTCGGACCCCCAACATCCCCCTTACAGACACATGCACTCGCCCTAAGCACACTGATGGATGCTGAGGCGGTGCATGATCCTGTCCTGTAGCTGCAGGGTAAAAGCACACTCTTAATGAACACTTGAAGCTCAAGCTCACACCTTTTATCCCAGTCCTTCCTCACACTTGTTCAAACTAATTGCTCTATTTTCAGAACAGCCCAGTGCTCGACTCGGCATAAAACAGCTAATAGCACAGATCTATAACGTAGAGCAGAAAATATATGTTCTCTGAAGGTATCTGCGTGAGTGTAGTTATCTTACAAATACCAAAAAAAGTGAAGTAAAATACATAAAAAAACAAAAACATTTTGCCTAATAGTTCTCTTCCTTTGAATCTAATTTGTGCATTTTAATCACTTTAATTATCATTGCATGCGGCTTTTATGCACCATAAAATCTAATTACTTTAGGAATAGTTAACTCAAAAATGAAAATGATCTCATCATTTACTCACCTTCATTTAAAGACTGTTCACTGAATTCTTTTATATGCAGCTATAATGAATGGGGACAAAAGATTTCAACTGACAAAAACAGCACTAAAGCGGCATAAAAGTAGTCTATCCAACTCGTATGCTATATATTCCAAGTCTACTGGAGCCATTGATCGTTTTTTCAAGTCACTGAATTGAATTCAAAAACTGGATCAATGATCAAATCATGTATACCTGTTTTGTGAACTGCATCAACTGATTAATCTAAAAGATCTGATTCAAAACAGATTATCCTGGATATCCTGCAAACACTAATTCAGAGTTAGTAAAATACATAAAACCATTTTGGCTAATAGTTGTCTTTCTTTAAATCTAATTTGTGCATTTTAATCACTTTAATTGTCAATATATGCAGCTTTCATATCTGATTACTTCAAAAGGACAGTCCACTAAAAACGCTTTCATCTTTTACTTACTTTCATTTAAAGCTGTTTACTGAATTATTTTTCTATGCAATGCTAATGAATGGGGACCAAAGCTTTCAAGTGTTAATCACTCCGGCAGCTTTGAGTCAGTGAGTTGAATTCAAGAACTTGATCAATGAACAAATCATTCAGACCTGTTTTGTGAACTGCATCAACTGATTCATACAGGATCTGATTCAAAAGAATGATTCACTCATGAATCATCTTCTCTCATGAAATTGCCAAGGAGAGTCAAAGCAGATGGCTGAAGATTTTCAGTAAGTAACTTAAATGTCAGTCTGTTTTCTACACAAAACTATGGTATGCCATCAGAAGACTTTTAATATAGTGCACAAGTCAACTTTTATTAAGCTTTTGCATCCTTCCAACAAATATTTTGAAGTTTCAGTTCCTATTTACTATTATTGTTTGTAAAATATGAGAAACAGTTTACGAATTTTCTCCTTTTGTGTTTCACATTGTTTCACAAAATCATGTGAATTTAAAACAGCATGAGAGTAAGTAAAGAACTACTTCTTCATGACGCAAAACACTGCTTTGGAGCCATAGCCTTGTGGCTTCGACATATGGTGCAGCTGTGTCTTGGGCAACCAGAACTTGAGTTCCGGCTCAAGGTCCTTTCCTGGTCCCGCTTCCCTTTCGACTCCCGTTGTTTCCTGCCTCTCCTCCTACTGTCCTGTCCAATTATGTCACAAAATAAAATAAATAAATAAATAAATAAATAACTATATATATATATTAAATTAACCCCTAGGGTTAAGGAAAGGGTTACATATATATATATATATATAGGCCTATGCATATTTTGGAGTACTAAAACATTTTTCATCTACTGTCGGATAAATGTCCAAAATTATTATAAATATTTACTAACTTTTTAATAAAAATATATATATATATTAATTAGTGCTGCTTTCTACTAATGAACTTTAAAACGAGGGGAAATATATAAAAATCCAAAACCTGTTATTACTAGTTGGAATTTTCAATTTTGAAAAATTTAAGCATGATTTCTTAAGATTACATAAGAAATAAATTAATAAAATGTACCAGAGCCTGTTTGGCCTTGTCAAATTCATACAAGCTGAAATATAGAATGAATACGACCTTCAGGAAGAGGGCTGACTTCCAAAAATGTTTTTATTACTATCTGATAATGTTGACCAGAAAAGGGACACAGATGAGAAACTTTATAAAATACATCTAATTTTATTTTAATGTGTCTATATATTAAATCAGCATATTAGAATGATTTCAGAAAGATTGTGTAACACTGCTGACTGGAGTAATGGCTGCTGAAAATTCAGATTTGCCATCACAGGAATAAATTACATTTAAAATATATTACAGTTTTTCTCAGTCGCTTTGGTGCATTTCTCAAATCAGAAATGAAATTCTCAAAACTACTTGTACAACCTCCACATCATCTAGTCATTTGTACACATCATAAAACCAGTTCCCCTTCAGGAACTCGAGCTGCGTCGAGATTCGCTTTGGGAACGCCCTTGCGTGACCGCCCTTGCGTGACCGCGTTCTGAAGCACGTGTCCAATCAGTCCAATGGAGCAGCGAGACGTCACGAGCGGGGTGACGTAAGCACCAGAAAGCATAAAAGCGCATCCGGCAATACGTAACCTAGAGACGTTTCTCATTCTTTTGAACAAGTTGCGGTTGCTTTGGTACATTCATGCAATTGATTATGTACATTTATCTGTGGTTTCCTAGAATATATAGCAAAAACTATAAATAGTAGCAACAGTAAATCCTTTTTGACAATTATTTGTGAATTAAAGTATGCTGAAGTGTTGCTAGTATGTTTTTTTTTTTTAAATATATGACTATCTGCATATTCAATGTAAAGTTCACAACAAATGTCTATAGTACTATGGCTATTGGTTTTTTGATGTATTAGACTATATTGCAAGTAGCCTACATCAGTTTTTACCCTTAATCCCACTTTCTTACCTCTGCGGCACTAACTTTTCTCCGCTGCAGCAGCCGAATTTAAACCTTTTGAAAATAGTTCGGTTAATTTTACGCATTTAGCAGCGTCGGACTTAAGCCCTTTTTTTTCCTTTTTTAAGTTAAAAGCGTAAAACCTAAATGTTGCTACCATATTTTTTACTGTAAAATTCCGGCAACCACAGCTGCCATTTTTTTACCGTAAATTTTACGGATTTTATCAACTTTAATTAGCTTTTACTGAAAATTAGCTTGTGTTGCAATGATCTGATGACGTGCTTGATTTTGACTGAACGGTTCGGTCGGCCCATCTCGGGACCAGGCGGCCGGCCGTTGCCGACTGGGCCAAATGCTTAACATTTATTTATTATTAAAATTATTATTATTATAACCATAGAGAAATCGTGCAAGCGATAAAAACCTATCCTATGCGCTGTTGGCCCGTAAAAACAATTTTATTTATATATATTTAGAAAAAATCTGACCGGCCCACATTAAACAAAATGGTCCGGTCCCTCTGGCATTTGCCAGAATTGCCAGATGGCCAATCTGCCCCTGGCTCAAAATGTATTATATAGTTCTCTGTGCAATAGTCTTACCCCTCAAAACATCTAGTCATTAGTTCATCGTATAAGTCATTCAATGCAAAATGGTTAAAAACAACATCAAGCATATTTTCTACACATTTCTAATAGACTTTTTGTAAATTCGCTATGAATTGTGCAAGTGAATCTTGACTTTCACTAATGAAGAGAATGTAGATCAACCAATGACAAACCAGTTCTCTGAAATAGCTCAAAGGTGCATCTCATGAACCTTCAATTGGAAAGCATATATAGACAGAGGACAATTCTGACAATGGAGTTTCTAATTGTGTATTTTTGTGTATTGTGACCAGTTTTCTTTTTATTTTCTGTATCACAATGACATTGTAATGTGTGTGTGTGTGTGTGTGTGTGTGTTTTGTCAGACCACTAGTAAAAGTGTAACTGTGAATCCTATTGTCTCTTTCAATCAATATCCCACATACAGTAATGTGTAAATTTGTACTTTTGAAACGGATATATGGCATACAGTGCAGCCTTCTGCATTTCATTACAGTAACTGTCATCCAAAATGTTGCCATAGTTTACATCAGGTAATACTAACTAAGTGCACTGTTATATTGACAACATGACTAAGCATTTTTAATATCTTGTTTGTGAACAATGACACAAGGACTTTTCATTCGGATGGCACTGATATGTTCATTGACATAAATACTTACTTTTGAGAGTTGAACTAAAGAATTTGAGTAAGTTACAGGCTTTTGCAGGTAATCCATTTTGTGGTGCTGTTTGTACGAATTGTTTTGAGAAAGGCACATACTTTTTTTTGCAAATATTAAGGATGATTTGAGAAATGCACCAAAGCGACTGAGAAAAACTGTAAATA
>NW_015632471.1:316296-326622 GCF_001515625.1 Sinocyclocheilus rhinocerous
CATCCAAACTGTTGCCATAGTTTACATCAGGTAATACAAACAGAGTGCACTGTTATATTTACAACATGACTAAGCATTTTGACTATCTTGTTTGTGAACAATGACACAAGGACTTTTCATTCGGATGGCACTGATATGTTCATTGACATAAATACTTACTTTTGAGAGTTGAACTAAAGAATTTGAGTAAGTTACAGGCTTTTGCAGGTAATCCATTTTGTGGTGCTGTTTGTACGAATTGTTTTGAGAAAGGCACATACTTTTTTTTGCAAATATTAAGGATGATTTGAGAAATGCACCAAAGCGACTGAGAAAAACTGTAAATAGAAAATTTTTATTTTATTTAACAATATTTCACAATATTACTGTTTACTGTATGTTTCATCAAATAAGTGCAGTCGTGGTAAGCATAAGAGACTTCTTTCAAAAACATTAAAAACCATATAGCGCACATAGATAGATAGATAGATAGATAGATAGAAAACAATCTTCTGATAGTGTGAACATACTAATTGCAGGTGAAATTGTGGGACATGTTTTTTCCCCAAGTTTTAAAAATGATGTTACTGGATGTATGTATGGGTGTATAAAGGTCTATAAGCACCTGTATGTGAGCACCTGTGTGTGTGTGTGCACGCACCCGTGTGTGTGCTGGCAGCAAAATAGGAGGCAGATGCGGCATGTGGTCGAGGCCCTCCTGTTGTACGGCCTTCTGCGGAAATGAGACTGTGCCAAAGCCAGCTCCTATCCAGCCAATCACAATGCATTACTGAGGGTGAAACAGAGTTAATGTCCACAAACACACATGGCCACACACACAAACGCGCAAACACACACACATACACGCGTACACAGTATCTTTCAGAAACAGAGACACATCTCTCTCTCTCTGTCACACACACACACACACACACCAGTAGACTCCTGCCAGTCTATGCCGCTTGCTGTGCCAGCTCATTCTCACCCTTTCCATCTCAGATCTGTTTTCGTTTAGCCCCACTCCCCACTGCACTAGCATGCCAACCACTCGGTCTCTTTCCCCCTCCCTCCAATTCAGCTTTAACACACTATCACATTTATTCTCAACTTCATATGGACGCCACACTCTTTCTTTAATGAAGGAGAAAAATATGAAGTAGATAAGGGGGAGGAGAGGAGAGTCGGAGAGAATTTAGAACAAATTAGATATGAGATTTTTTTTTCCCCCAAGTCCCAGTCTGGGAAACATTGGCAGGTTGTGGAGGTGCCTGCCTATCGTTGTTTAAAATAATGATGGGAATAGTGTTCACATATTTAAATGCCGTACAGTGTATTTGGTGCGTATCCTGTTAGCATAATTTTTTTAGGTTAATCCCAGTGTGTTTCAAGCATCTTCCTGGGTATCTCCCTCCTGTTTAATTCAATTGGCCCAAATTTCGAAGAGAATCGAATGCAAATAACAAAACATAGTCACTCTGTTCCAAAACCTAGTGAGCGCTTCCAAAATGTAAACAACTTAATTATGCTGCTGCCTAAGATACCTCATTTTGGCCAAATTCTAAGCCAGCTCTGCATGTATCCGTCACAGATGAGGCAAACTAATAATGCACTGCAATGAGCTCAGTGAAAAAAATCCAAAATGGTAGATGAGGCTAGAGAAATGTTATAAATACTACAAAATATTGTTTTACAGTTATTTTCTAATGCGACTCACTAATACCATTCAAAAGTTTGGATTGATAAGATTTTTTTAATTTTTGAAAAAAAATTCCAGCAGCCATTACTCCAGTCTTCATGATCATTCAAAAAACATTTTAATTTGATGATTTAATGTCTTAACAGTCACTTTTGATTCAATAAAATGCATTCTTGCTGAATTAAATATTTTCTTTTTAAATCTTACAGACCCCAAACGTAATAATATATGTGTATTGTTTGATACGTTTTTTACATTTCCATGTAAAATTGCAAATCAAGTAAAGACTTACTGACACGTTTAATCAAAACATTTTCATCTACATTACTGGAACATCAAACCATAAAATGTATTTCCATATAATATTCTGTTTGTACTACAGTATATAAGAAAGTGCTGTGTCTTAGCTGTTTAAATGATATCAGATGCCGTTTCTGATTTATCTCAGTGGGCGATGGAAAATGAGCATTTACATTAACAGAAATAAACCTTACTTCTTTGTGTTGTGAAAAGAGATCAGCTTATTTCAGCAGTTTCATTTGGCAATTTCTTCAGATATCTTTAGAAAATGATTGCACTGAGCGAGGCTCTGATATTTTTACTGTGTTCCTTTGTAACAGCCACCACATACATTGCAAGGTGAAAGATGTTCTAGAATGTATGTATTGGCAAATCAACCTACAGTACAATGGAAAAGAACAAACTTTTCCTTCTTTGCGATGCCATCAAATAGAGTGGAACATTGAAGATACATCATTTTAAACCAGTGAGCCAGTTGAACAGCTGAAAACCAGGCCATATTTAAATTTTTTAAGTGAATTGGAAGGACACTGGGGCATACCTTGTGAAACCGGGACTGTCCTGGGTAAACCGGGGTGTCTGGTAACCCTAATTAGATGCAAATAACTACAAAAAAGGACAAAGGGAAGTGTGAAAATGAGTAGGACAGGGAGTAAAAGTAAGCTAGAGGGAGATGAGTCATTCTGCAGTGATGGAGAGGTGTGTACCGTCTCACAGCATGTGCGAGTGAGAGAGACAAAGAGAGAGGTACTGTAGACACAGAACATGAGGGAGGACTGTGCTGGAGTCAGGCCAGCTTAGTGACATCTTCTTTAATGACATCAGAACCTAGTCAGTGGCCATTTACCGGGCCTTAGAGAGCCTACGAGTGTGAGTTTGTGCTTTCAGTGTGGAAACAGTTCATAAGTGTAACTGTAGGTGATATTAGAGACCAACTGCATTAATTAAGCAATTAGGTACTTGAGGCAGTGCTATATTATGAATATAATGATGGCTAAAGGGCAGTTTTAAGCACCAGTGCATAAAACCCCTTCAGCTGCGACTATTTTTCACAATACAGCATGACCTCAAGTGCCTTATTCTTTTTATAACTGTCACTACAAAATAAAAAAAAGTACAGATTTTTTTTTTATTACATCTATATATTATTAAGCTTACTCATTAAAAATATTTTCAATAAGATATGCAAACATGCAAAACACGTAGGTTAATATTTGGCTTCCATGGGTTCTTTGTAGGTTCATATGTTTGTGGAAGCCATGGGGCTGTGGATTTGAAAAAGAAAGAAAGAAAGAAAGAAAGTACTCAGCAAGGAATTAATCAGCATTAAATTGATCAAAAGATCTCTATATCAAATAAATGCTGTTATTTTGAACTTTCTATTCATCAATGAATCCTGAAAAGAATGTATCAGGGTTGCCACAAAAATATTAACCAGCAAAAACTGCTTTCAGTGTTGATAATAAAAATAACCATTATTAGTAATTGGGCAGTAATAATAATTGATAATAACTGAACACCAAATCAGCATATTAGAATGATGTCTGAAGCAATAAATTTTTTGCGATCAATATTATATTACAATTTAAAATATATTAAAATATAAAAAATAGTTATTTTGAATTAAAATAATATTTCACAATTCTTTCAAAAACATTAACAAAAAAAAAAAAACTTTTTAGACCACAATAATTTATTAGTATGGCATAAGACCTCCTTTTACAGCTAACACAGCATCATTTCATCTTGGAAATGACAGATACATGTGCTGTAGTGGCCTGAGGGATTTTGAGCCAGTCCTCCTGCAGAACAGTGGCCATGTCACTATGTGATGCTGGTGGAGAAAAATGTTTCCTGAATTGCTACCCCAAAACACCCCAAAGTGGCTTGATAATATTGAGATCTGGTGACTGCAGGCAATGTGTGATGTTCAACTTCACTTTCATGTTCATCGAACCACTCAGTGACCAGTCTCCTGTGTTTTTTGGTACATCATCCTGATACACGGCACCACCTTCAGGGTACAATATTTGAACCACTGGGTGCACATGGTCCTCCAGAATGGTTCAGTGGTCCTTGGCAGTGGCGTGCCCATCTAGCACAAGTAGTCGGTCTACAGCCCAAACTATCACTGATCTACCCCCATGCTTCAATCTGGGCATGCAACAGTCCAGGTGGTAAGCCTCTTTGGGGCTTCTCCACACCAATAACTCTCCCAGATGCAGAAAAGACAGTGAAGATGGACTCATCAGAGAATAATACATGATTCACATTGTCCAAAATCCAAGATATGCACTGCTGGCACCACTGAAACCGACGTTTGGCATTGGTACGAGTGACCAAAGGTTTGGCTATAGCAGCCCGGCCATGAACATTGACCCTCTGGAGCTCCCGATTAACAGTTTTGATGGAAGTACAAGTTTAATTCTGCAGTTGGGCAGCTGTGATTTTATGTTTTTTGGATACAATCTGGATTAGTACCAGGACATCCCTTTCAGACCGCTTCTACAGTTATTCCTGTTGGAAGTGGTTCGTCCTTCATGGTGGCATGCCAGCATTACCCTGGAAACCGTGGCTCTCAACACACCACAAAGACTCGCTGTCCTGGTCACAGATGCACCAATGAGACGCATACCAACAATTTGTCCTCCTTTGAACTCAGATATGTCTCCTATTATGTTGTGTAGATTGCAATATTTTATGTACAGCTGTGCTATTGCTCTGCTACTTCTCAACTTCACACTGTGGTCTTATGGAAAGACTATATGTATATTGCGGTTCAACTTAAATCTGACAACGCATCTAAAAATAATAACACGTAAAAAAGATACAGTTCGGCTAATGTACGTATTCTGGCTACCCAATACATTATAACAACAGCAATGAACAAAAAAAATGTGGACAAGCCAGTCACTGTTTGTTCAATGCGAGTTCCTTATGCACGAATATGATAATATAAATGGCATTAATTAGTCCCAAAACTATTTAAATGTAAAGCATCAATACAGTGCCATGAGTGCCATGTATTTTGGAATTTTCAGTCCTTTTTCCACAGTCCTATCTAATGCTGTTTAAACCCATACAATGTGGGAGGAGATGGTACAGAACCACTTTACTGTAAAGCAGAATGTGTGAATGTGCCCTTTGAAGTGAGAGGACAAAACATTTTAAAGATTATATGCAAATGAAAGTTCACCTCGTGTGCAATTGCGCATATAAATGCGTGTGTGAGATAGTGAAGCATGTGCGTGCAAGTCTGATATTGCATGTTTGAGCGATCATAAAGATGTGTGTGTATGAAATCATTAAATTAGAAGCTAATTATGCCTCGTGGACATAATTGCGTTTATGCAGCTTCATTAATTATACTCAAAAAGGGACTTTTTTGTTGCCCATCATATATTAACAACATGCTTGTGTGCTCATGCTGCTGAAACATATGCATACGCATGAATTATACTGTACATAGACAAACACATTAAAATTCAGATCCATTTTATGCATGTACCTGTATCAATGTGCACAGCTCTTGATGTGTTTCATGCATCAACAACGCAAAGCTGTGAAAATTTTTTAGATTAGCATTCAATCGATACGGGATTTTCAGTGGTTGTTTCTTAAATTCTTAGTTCCTTTGTAGTTATGTCCTTGTATGAATGTTAAATTCATGTTTTTAGTAAATAAAATCCGGTTGCATGTATTACTCATAACCTATTTCAACCCTAACAGAAATAATGTACACTTTTTCCAGTGGTGCCAAAAAAAAAAAAAAAAAAACTTGGCCAAAATCCATGGAAACAACGTTGCTATGGTGCTGGCCACATGGTAACTGCTGGCAACAGATACCTATAATAACCTGTCACAGTCAACATCTTTGTTAACCTTAAAGCAAGCATGCATGTATGATTATATAGGAAATTAAGAGAAAGTAAACAATATACCTTTCAAAATCCTCAATCAGGTAAAGGATTTGCAGGCACTGGAGAGCTTAAACATATGTCGCACATGCCTGTCTACAATTATTTCTTACACAGTACAAGCTATGTTGAAACCCTTTCCTCTAGGTTTATCTGTATGCAAGGGCTGTAATGGAGACATTTTTGTGTGCTCTGGGAGCAGGTAACTGTCTGCATGAAAGGGAACAACTTCTGAGAACGGACTAGTTCGTTCTGTTCCTGTCAGTCAAAACAATATTTCATTTTGTCTCTGTCAATTTATACAGCCACCATATTTCTTTTGTAACCATCGGCCCCTGTGGAGAAAGGGGCCCCCTTACGGCTTTATGAGGCAATTATATTATGGTTAAATTTACATCTAGAATGATTGTATGCAGTATAAAAGCACAAACATGTTGTGTGTTACCGCAGATCTTTTAATCCCACACAGAGAAGGCCTACATGTATTAACACAGGAATTCACGCTGACACATGCTGACTGACATGACAGAGCGGCGGGGTAAAGAAGCTGTAGGAGCCTCTACCAGTCCAACGGCTTTCCTGTGATGTGAAGGAAAGTTTCACAACAGAGTGCCATCCTAGAATCACTTCCCTCTCATTTCTGTCACAACTAAATGTTGACTGAGTGGTTTAAAATGTAAAGCTTCAGCCCTAACCTGTGGTAGACTAGATGTAGCAAACCAGACTGAAATTGAAGAAATTACGCAGAAAACATTTTAGCAGAAAAATTGAGAAATTAAGCCTTTCCCCATCATTGATGGAATTTTCTGTCATTTCTGAGACAACGCTTCTCTGCAATGGTTTCCCCACCATTTTTACTCTCTGAAAGAGTACAGAATCTCTGGATCAAAATACAGGCGAAGAAGAATCAGAAACAAGTAAAAGTGTATGTAAGCAGATGCATATGTACAACCATAGTATTTGACAAAAATGTGATTTCCTGCTTTTTGTTCAAAAAGTATCTTTTTTATAATAAAACCTACCCAAATTTAAGTGTTGACAAGAATTTATGAAGTTAGAATAAAATGTTTTTTTTTTGTTGTTGTTTTTTTGTTTTTTAAAGCAGAGGTTCTGTTTTTTTTCGGACACATTGCATGTTCAGATATTCATGCAACAAAATAATCTGGGGGTCATAAAATAAAATTTTGTGAAAAATAAAAATAAAATGCTGCCAGTGGCTATGTACGAGTATGGTAGAGAGAACCAAATTGTAGAAGAGTCCCAGTCTTATTGGACACAAAGACTCATTGAGAAAAAAACAACAACACATGCCTCTACCTATATTTTTGTAAAATTTCAAAAAAGTACCTATACAGTAAGTGCCGTAGCTGGGATTTGCAGGGCCCCGATATAGGTTGTTCCCTTTCAGTCAGTCACTCCGAGTTATGTCGGTGACCGACGAATTGGGATCTCGCTTAGAGAGACCAATCCACTTCGAGTGTAAACTAAACGAGCCAATGCACATTGGCATGCGATGATTGCATCCAGCTGCCACTGATCACAGCGTGAGCATAAAAAGGCAGCCGGTGCAACGCATACCAGCTTTTTGCTTCAGAGCTGAGCGACAACATCGTTCTGCTCCTACCAAACTGCTTAGTGTGTGACGAGTCTAGCGCGCTCTCGGGAGCTTTTTGTGTTGGCGGACGGCGCTTCAGCGGTGGTCATTCCTGTGTCGAGTGGGTTGCGCACTTCAGGCTGCACTACCCCTGTCGTGCTGCAAACGGCCGTTTCCCCTGTGCATCTCAGCACGTAAAAGAGCATTTCCCTAAAAGAGCCAATTTCTCTAAAAGAGTACAATAAGCGGGTGCATCTTTGTAAAGACGACGGATCGTCTTTTTAAAGATGCCGTTTCACCTGTGCGTTTCTAGATGCGGTCGTTACCTGGCGCCGGGTGATGGTCACAATCGCTGCATCATGTGTCTGGGCATGAAGCACGCTGAGGTGGCGTTCGTGGATGAGTCAAGGTACTCGTCTGGCCTGTCTGGCGATGCTTATACGGCCTGTAGAGAAGCTGCCTCCGCCTTACACGCAGTAAAAACACGCTACTACAGGTTCATCAGGCCAAGTCACTGAGGGACCTGCACTAGGGTGGTCATGATCCGGAAGTTCTGAAAGAGCATCGAACCGCTACTGACCTCGAGCTCCGAGCAACGAAGTTCACCGCCGAAGGAAGACGCTGCGCCCTTATCAAAGAGCGTAGCAGCGGTATCCCTCGGGGCTCCTCCCGATGATCGGATGCCGATCACTGCATCGGAGGGAGAGCTCTCTGGAGATGAAGATTCGGCTGCGCTGCCGCCCTCTGGGACGGTGGCAACGCCTGAATCGGATCCGGAGATGTCGGCTATGCTTTCCCGGGCCGCCGAGAGGGTAGGGCTCGAGTGGAAACCCCCACCGCGTCCCGCGCCCTCGAGGTTACGCTACGGCGTTACTGCAGGTTCATCAGGCCAAGGCACTGAGGGACCTGCACGAGGGTGGTCATGATCCGGAAGTTCTGAAAGAGCATCGAACCGCTACTGACCTCGAGCTCCGAGCAACGAAGTTCACCGCGAGTTCTCTGGGTCGTGCGATGTCCACACTTGTGGTCCAGGAGCGCCATCTCTGGCTGTGTCTGGTTGATATGAGGGGCGCCGACAAAATTTGGTTCCTTAATGCCCCTGTGTCCCAGACCGGCCTCTTCAGCGAAGCGGTCAAGAGCTTGGCCCAGCAGCTCTCGGCTGCACAGAAGCAGACTGAGGCGGGTCGTCACACCCTGCCCCAGCGGGCAGCTGCTTCCTCCACCCGTCCGCAGCGCCCTGGCCTGCTCGTCACCGAGGGCGGCCCCCTGCTCCCGCACCGCATCCGCAGCAGTCTCCAGCAAGTGGCGCCGTGGAGCTGGGCATAGGCAGGCCGCCCCACCTGTCCAGGCCCCCGTCAAACCTGGCGGTGAGTGAAAGAGCGAGAGGCCCCGGGACGGGTGACCCAGAGAGGGAGGAAGCTGCTCTTTGGGGGATGGTGAAGGCACCACACTCAGACCCCTCTTCGGTCCGCCCACGAGCCACCCGAGTTGGGTCCCTGCGTTCCACCTCACTGCCCCACTGCGGGTATGGCGGTGGTTCCGCTGGTCCCGCTTGAACGGTGTCTGGGTGCCTGGCTAGCGCTACCCAACCCGTCACGTTGGCTTCTGCGGACCATCAGCCTCGGCTATGTGATTCAGTTCACCCGGCATCCCCCCAAGTTCAGTGGCATCCGCTTCACGACAGTGAAGGCGGCCGATGCTCCTGTCTTGCGTGCGGAGATTGCAGTCCTACTGGTGAAGGATGTGATAGAGCTGGTCCCTCCAGCCGATATGAATACAGGGCTTTACAGCCCTTACTTCATTGTACCCAAGAAAGGCGGTGGGTTACGACCAATCTTGGATCTGCGTGTCTTGAACCGGGCCCTTCGCCGGATACTGTTCAAAATGTTGACACAGAAATGCATCTTCGGGTGCATCCATCCCCGAGATTGGTTTGCAGTGATCGACCTGAAGGATGCGTACTTTCGTGTGTCTATCCTTCCGCGCCACAGACCATTTCTGCGGTTTGGATTCGGTCGAACAGACAGCACGCCTCACAGAGGAACGTGCGCAGTTGGTGCTGAACTGCTTGAATTCGTTCAAGGGCAGGACAGCGGTCCCACTGAAACTATTTCAGAGGCTTCTGGGGCATATGGCAACTGCAGCGGCAGTTACGCCGCTGGGGCTGCTTCATATGAGACCGCTACAGCAATGGCTTCATGGCCGAGTTCCGAGGTGGGCATGGCAGCGCGGCACTCACCGGGTCCAAGTTACACCCGTACGGCCGACGAGCTGTCACGAGCTACGGTCCCGGGAGAATGGAGACTCCATCCCCAGATGGTCCAGCTGAGTTGGAGATATTTCGGAGCAGCTCAGGTAGACCTGTTTGCCTCTCCAGAAACCTCCCACTGCCAGTTGTTCTACTCCCTGACTGAGGGAACTCTCGGCACAGACGCACTGGCACACAGCTGGCCGCGGGGCCTGCGCAAGTATGCGTTTCCCCAGTGAGCCTTCTCGCACAGACGCTGCGCAAGGTCAGGGAGGACGAGAAGCATGTCCTGCTTGTGGTGCCGTATTGACCCACTCGGACCTGGTTCCCCGAACTAATGCTACTCGAGACAGCCCCTCCCTGGCAGATTCCTCTGAGGAAGGATCTACTGACTCAGAGACCTGGCTTGTGGCGCCTCGCTGACAGATACTTGTAGAGCTGTGGGCTGGGCGACCCCCACTTTTGCTAGATCCTATAGCCTTCGTGTGGAGCCGGTATCCTCCTGTGTTCTCACCTCAAACGGGTAGAGGCACTGAGAGGCCCCGGTTTAGTGTCGGCTTGCTAGAAACTTCTCCAGACCGTCTGTACTGTA
>NW_015632471.1:327073-335044 GCF_001515625.1 Sinocyclocheilus rhinocerous
AGTGGGTAGTGCTATGACAACAGTGACTGGTCTTCTTGTTGCGAGCCCCGGCCTACACCACAAAGGGACGCAGGTGGCTCGCACAGGACACTGGAAGGGGCAGCATCCATGGCGCTTTGGTAGGGATCAAAATTCGTCGGTCACCGACGTGATTCGGAGTGACCGACTGAAAGGGAACGTCTCGGTTACGTATGTAACCCTCGTTCCCTGAAGGAGGGAACGGAGACGTCACGTCGCCACGGCTGCTGCACCACCGCTGAGCGTCCGGGTCACCGGCTCGGCTCCTCAGCGAAAACCTGGTATGCGTTGCACCGACTGCCTTTTTATGCTCACGCTGTGATCAGCGGCAGCTGGATGCAAGCATCGCATGCCAATATGCATTGGCTCGTTTATTTTACACTCAAAGTGGATTGGTCTCTCTAAACGAGATCCCAGTTCGTCGGTCACCGACATAACCTCTCCGTTCGCCCCTTCGGGGAACGAGGGTTACATTCGTAACCGAGATGTTCCTGTGGGCCCTACTTGAAATTGTGTAAATAGCACAAATAAATAAACAGAACAAAGATACAGATTAAAACAATGATTCAAGTTTTTTTTTTTCAGGTACAGAAACTAAATAATCAAATGAAAAATAGCACTGAATATTCTTCACTATATAAATTTAATATAGATCAATTCTTGTTAAAACTACAAAACTTTTGTTTTTTTTACATTAACATTAAGGACACCAACAGCAGCTGGTAAATTAGTATGTGTCACTTTAAGACACATTGCATTATTCCAATATAATGAAACACATTGGATTTCTTTCTCAACTGTTTACGTTCACTTAAGACATTGGCGAGGTGTATTTGTTCGTTCAAGCGTAAGAAGAGGTGAAAGAAAACTGAACGCAGTGCGTGAGAACTCAGTTGAGTTCTTTTGGGTCTTCTTGTGCTTGAATGCTTTAAAATCTCTTAAATATTTAAAAAACATGTACAAATGATAAGTTTTCATGACGATGCACAGCAGTGGCCTGTCAACTGTCCTGAGCATCTTTCACCAGCTCCCCACCCCCTCTTTCTGACTTAGTTAACTTGCTCAGTAGCTCACCTGGTACAGCACTGCACTTGCGATGCAAAGTGCTCAGGTACGAGTCCTATGGGCCAAGTCCAGATTAAAAAGTTATATTTCTTGTAGAATCAAGTATGTGGCAAGGTTGCTTCAATTAATGGATTTTTTTTATCTCATGTTTTCTTTAGTGTAGGTGGTATGGTAGTCATTATTGCTTTAGCACTACTCACTGGACATTTCCTATAACTGCTGCTACATATGCACAACAACCAATGTAATGAAATGTTGGCATATTTACACTCATCTGTTTGTAGAAAACTGAACCAGCTTTTAGTGCCACTCACTGGACATTTCACAAAGTGCTGTGAAACGTAAAAGCAGCAACGTAATATAGATTTGCATAAATGTCGCCACAGGCACGTTTTTACAATGAGCCTGGGTTGCCAAGATTTGTAGTATGCCACTGTTTTCAACCTCCAGCAAAGATGATCAGTGGACAACAATTGTTGCCAACCAAATGTTACACTGATTATTTAATGAGTTAATTAATGAGTAAAAATGTACTTAATTACTCAATATGTTGAAGAATACTATAACATGATTTAGTTGCTATGGTGAAACCTTTGCTCTTTGAATCAAGGTCTTGTGTTTATTCATACATTCACATGTTTTATTTCTTAATTCAATATGTACACAGCTTTATTATTTGTTTGTAAAGTATATATATATATAGAGAGAGAGAGAGAGAGAGTGAGAGTGTTAGAGAGAAAGAAATTTTCAACAAGGCAATTCACTGATCATTGAGTAACATAAACAGTGTCTGAGATGTGCCTGCTGACTATTCTTTGCTATGAAATGGAATGTGAAAATATGTAAGGCTGTGCATATCATATATATGTATACTGTGAAAATATGAAATTCAAAACGTGGCATTATTTTAAATCTGAAATGCCTGATGACAGACAATTCTGCTAAATTCTTACAACTTGAACTCAAATGAACTCTAAAATAGCATAGTCTCCCAGCTGTCCAATTTAAGCAAATTTAAATTATATTTTAATGTGGTTAAGGGAGGTGAACCCTTATTAACTCTTGACTGTTGAACTGCTCTCCGTTGTGACATTGTTCAACAGCCTGTATGTGTTTACTTGCGTGTCTGTGGAGCCAAAGCCCTTTTAAAAGGTTGTCATGGTTGTCATGGACAGATTGCAGGGTGATAGTGGAGGCAGGCTGGGCTTCCCCTGGAGCGGCACAGCAGTAAGTGGCATGCTGAGGGTCATAAGGGCATTGGTCACAGGAAGGCCAGTGATACTGGAACCTATAGCCCTGTGCTACAGCGAGAACATTTCCAAGGACTATTTCCTTTTTTAGGGAAGCCTGACAGAAAAATTGCAAGAGAGATCTTGCTGGAAACCAAACAGTTTTTGGTTACCATTGATTTCCATTGGAGCAAAAAACAAAACAAAACATGGGGGAAAAAATGTGTGTGTGTGTATGTATGTATGTATGTATATATATATATATATATATATATATATATGTATATATTCATATGAAATTAATACATTTCTCAAAGTGTGATGCATAGAAAATTATACGTTTTTTTCCCTTTTATATTTCGCTCCCTTAGATGTGTCTCCTTTTTTTAAATTTTACAATCAAAATTCCTATAGAGTAATTTTTCATCTCATTCAAAGATTAAATCATCTGAGCTACACTATCCACGTTCACTGAATAGTTTTTATTTTTTTTAGTTTACTTCTTTTTGTACATCAACAACAGTCTCAGACAGACAGACAAACAGACAGACAGAGATACACACACACACACACACACACATATATACAGTATATATACATATACATATACACACACTTACACATGCATACATACTGTATATACATACAGTATATATACATACATATATATATATATATATGTGCAGATTCTTCGCACTCATTGAAATGTTAAGTGTTATGCATATGTTAAAATGCATTATAACTCTCTGCCACAGAAGGGTTAGAAGTGAATCTTCCATTGGCCTTCTTTGGCCCAGCTAGGAACAATAGGCCTTACTGTGAATTAACTGTAGCTGCACTGAGCTGCAGCTGGGACACAGTGGGTCCTCTGGTTCTTACCCTGAGCCCAGCTGTACTTCAGAGTGCATTAACTCCCTCGCTATTTATTACACGACATCTGGCTGGTTGAAAGTGAAGCTCTGAGCCACGGAGCGTCTCCAAGGTTACAGCTATTCCCTCTAAGCCTCTTACATATGCTGCACTGTAATAGGAATGTGCTTGCTCTTTCTAAGGAAGTTGACGGCGAGTGAACTCCAGAACTTTTTGCGGAAACCAGGATGACGAGGGGTTGGAGTGGGTTATCGTCCCAGCAAGCACCATGGTAACAGGGTTTGGTCATGCTAGCGGAATCTCCGTTGAATGGAAGTAGGCTAAAATAGCATCTGAAAATGTAAAAGGTACAGAGAATCGAACGATTCATTCGCGGCCAGATGCACTTACACACATGCACATGTTCACATATGCACGGGCGCATACCCAGAGTGCAACAGACCATCACACTCTCCAACAAGAATTGACAAGCTCATGCATACATGGAAAGTTCCCAGGCAAATATAGCTGCATATAAAAACAAGCAAGGGTACGACAGGCTACATGCAATACACAAATTCACACACACCGACAAAATGGACATTCCGGACTCCTGAAAAACTGGGGCTAATTGTCACAAGGACTTTATCTCAGTAACTATAAGAGCCAAGTTAATATAGTCAAGCATAATTTCAGTTAACTAAATTTTGTCCTAACTAGTAGGCACTAATCAACATGTTTTACAGTTGTTGTACAAAACAATACAACTACACTAAGTAAGATTGAACTGTGTTCTTAGGACAAATATTTTGGTAACACTTTACAATAAGGTTTCATTCGTTAACATTAACCAACATGAACTAATGAGCAATATGTTTTGGTAACATTCTATTTTGCGGTTTCCTTGTCCCCCTTTACATGTACGTAATGCTAGCAAATTATGCATAATTGCACGGAACTAACCCTAAACCAAACCCTTATCCTAACCCTAACCCTAGAGTAAGTACATTCTGTTAATTAATAATACTCATAACTTAAATGTATAAATGCATTTTAACAATGACACCTTAAAATAAAGTATAACCTATATTTCTATAGCATTGGTTGACCTTTGTTAATGTTAGTTACCCAAAAATTATGAATGAATGAATAATCATTTGTTCAATGGTGTTACCAACATTTTTCATAAATGTCAGGCCAGGTGTACTGTAGGTCACATTTTTATTGGGGCAATTTCTGATGTGTTTATATGTTGTAAGTTTTTTTGTGCATTTCCTATGTATTTTGTTTTTAATTGTTTTACTATTTAAATTTAGCTGAAAAGGTGCTAATTAGCTGTTAAATAGCAGGTTGCCTAGAAATATCTGTTATTTAAAATAATGTGACAACTGATTTATTTATTTATTTTTTAGCTGCCATATTTTAAATAATAAACGCCAGAAGTGTAATAAAGCTGAAATTAAGGTGGGACTACTGTTAAATTTTACTCCATTGAAATTAAAAGAATCTAGTCAAAAACATACTTGAGAGAAAGTTTCCATTTTATCCAAGTTTCCAAGTTTTAAAAAGTAAAAATTATTAAATCTTAAAAGGTAAATATTTTTTTACCTTCAGTAAGAGACTCATGACCACAAGAAGCAAAGGAGTTTTTCCCATTAAAGTAACTCTGATGCCCAAACTTTGTAAAAGAACTTGTTTAACCACAGTTTTCTCGGGTCACTGACTTTGTAATGCTCGAGGCATTATAAATTTAGTTCAAGTCAAGTTCAACCATCATCAATGATGGTTATAATAAAACTACATTAATTAATGCAGTAATTAAAGCATTTGCTTTAGGTGCACCTCTGTGTTGTGGAGACTAAAGAAAGGTCTCCTCACAAGGACGAATGACCATAGTTGTGTCCAATTATATTTTACTCAGAAATGTTTTAAATTAAAGTTATAATTTAATTGGATGTTTTTATAACTGATGAGCTTTGGGAGTCTAAATGCATTTGCAAAAAGCATGATTTTCCCCTTGGAAATCTGAGTAAAAGAATTCAAGCATTCAATTTTGAATAGCACTTGAGTACAGTCAAAACACATCAAAATAATACTTGAGTATAATTAAATACTTCACCCCTGATAGAAACTCTAAGTATAAAAATAAGAGAATTACCAACATTTACCTCCTCATCCAGGAAAGAGAGATGGAAATAAACTCTTTAAATGCTTTCTAAATCTGCAGAGAGCACAAACAACAGTCAACATAACAGCACACGCTGCTCAGCTGCATTGCCCACATGTGATTTAGAGAGAAATTCTTCATGACTGCAGATCTCAGGGGACAAAGGGGCTCTAGGTTTATTGATGATTTAACCGCAGTGTTAAAGGTGAGGTAATCTTCAACCTCAGCTCAGTATGTCCTTTATATGCTGAGTCTAGTGGTTTCGTGCATATCCCATGGTTTGTTACAGCCAAATAAATGTATACCGAAACAATACCTAACAGACATAGGAACTTCTATGAGGCAAGTAGAGGTACTAGAGGCAATCTCTAGTACCTCAAAACATGTACAAATATAATGAAAAAACAACTATAAATATCTCAACACTACGTAGAACTCGCCAACACTGGGCTTCTCTCCAAAATTGATTACGAAGCGATGCCAACAGCTTTCAGACTGCATTCACGTGAGAACTGCAGAGGATGTGCTGCATTGCTCTGGCTCCTGTTTCACCCAGTGGCTGCGAAGATGAAATAATTTGATTCAAACAAACACAAACACACCATGGCGGCACAAAATGCATTAAGATTTCTTGTGCCGTAGTTCATTTTTGTACACAAAGTCAGATAATTGGTCTCCTGGGAGACTCCCGTTGCAGTATGTTAAGAGATATTAAGGCTTAATAAGTCTGTAAATACAATCTCTCACTTAAAATACGCTCCCAAACACATTCGCTCCTAAACTTCTATGGTCTGTTCTCTACAGTGTTGTACTGTACTGTACTGGAAACTGCCGTCAGGAGAGCTCCTTTTTAATTATCTCAGGGAAATCTCAAATCTCGCTTTAAAATCAATCATGACAGCTAACGTCTTCTATTTTTACATTCTTCTCTATATTTCGCCCTCTTTTAGAGCTCTGGGAAAAGCGTATTATCTTTGTTACTCTTAAATCTCTTAGAGAGAAAGACAAAGAATTGAAAGAAGTGGGGAGAGACAGAACAGAGAGCGAGAGAGACAGAAGATGCACATGCTTGCAGAAATGGACACCTTTCAAAAAGCTAAAGCTCCATCATTTTCTTAATCTGCTATAGACAGCAGAGATCTCTATGATGATTTCACTTACAGTTATGACAATGAAAGTCAAAGGGAGGGTCAACAACAGAAGCAGGAAATGGAATGCAACTCAATGCCCTTGTGCTCTGGTTATGTGCATACCTCTTCACTTATTTATAAGGTTATGGGCAAATCCAGGCTTTTACTGTCATTATAGAGCCGTAATGTTGACTATTACTGCTGCACAATGCTCTGATTCATGTGCGGCCTGTTTCCATTGGCTTTTTTTTTTCTTTTTATCTTTTTCTTTTTTTATAAACAGGAAATAACTTCTCGTAAAAAGTATTGTATATGTGTCACAACAGCAGCAGATTATATTACCGTAATACAAAACAATCCCAAGTGCTCTATGACATAGTGGTGAAAAATAAGACCATAAATACACATTGAGACCTTAAAGGAATAGTTCACCTCTGCTGCCGTCAGACTGAGAGTTCAAACAGCTGCTAAAAACATCACAATAATCCACAAGGAATCAACATGACTTCATCATCGCAATAAATAAATCCATTATTAAGAAGTTTTTAATTTCAAATGGTTGCTTTCAGATAAAATATAAAGTCCTCTATCCATAATATTGCTTTCTCCAGTGAAAAAGTTTTCTCGTCTGAATCTGTGCAAAGATCAAGCACCATTTGCAAGCGAAAGCAGTTCTAAACAAATATGTCTGTGGATTTTGATGTACTGTAAGAGGACAACTTTTGCACTGTAGGAAGTGTTATTATGAATTATGGACTCATATTTTAGCCAGAAACGACTTCACAAGACATTAACTGATGGACTGGAGTCATATTGTGGATTATTGTGATGTTTGATATCAGCTGTTTCACTGCAGAGGAACCATTGGTGAGCAAGCGATGTAATGCTAAATTTCTCCAAATCTGTTTCGATGAAGAAACAAACTCACCTACATTTCGAATAGCCTGAGGGTGAGTACATTTTCAGCACTATTACTTTAAAGGTGCCATAGAATGCAAAAATCACTTTTATAAGGTGTTTGAACACAGTTGTGTGGTAAAAATCCACCCACTCATTGTTTTATAATCCCAATAAATCACAAACAGTCTCTCCACACTAGCAGTTCCAGATTTCTCACTACTATGACGTCATACTCGGGGAAAGTCCCGCCCATTTGTGACGCTCTCTGCCCTATTAGCATATACACAGCCCTGAGTGAGCAGCAGCAGTCCGCCATTACTGTTTTCTTGCTGTAGCTGCTGGAGGTACAATGTCAGCACCAAAGAGCCATTAAAAGTGTCGTGTGCTGGGATGCACCAACGAACATAGGAGTCTCCATAGACCACTGAGGAACGGTGGTTAAATTTCATTTTCAAAGGAAATGTCCCGGAAAAAAAAAGAAAAGTCCTATACGTTTGTGCTAACATTTTACGCCGGACTGCCTCACAAACGAGGGTCAGTTCAGCGCTGGAGTTGTGCAAAGATTGCTTCTGAAAGAGGGATCGGTACCAACGCTTCGTGCGCAAACGTCCAG
>NW_015632471.1:335054-335982 GCF_001515625.1 Sinocyclocheilus rhinocerous
GGTGTAACAAGGTGAAAAATCTCCCCCAGAAAAGTATGAAAATGATCAAAAACATTTTTAGAAGTAGTTATACCCTTTGTGAACAAAGTCACAAAATTTCAGTCCAATGCGATAACATTAACTAGTATTTTCGGGAAAAATAAAAATTTTTCAGAGCAAAAAGGACCCGAACACCACATGAGGGTTAAAGGGGACAAACACAAAAAACAGCGCGTTTTGGCTCATACCCTAAAAGTGGCAATTTCAACAAGCTATAAAAAAAATTATCTGTGGGGTATTTTGAGCACATACACACTCTGGCGACATCAGAGAACAATTTAAAATATTGTATCAATGCATTCTATGGCACCTTTAAGGCACATTCACACTGGAAGCAATCGACAAAGTGATCAGAGGCAGCAAGAGCATTTATGCACTTTATGCAAATATGTAGCAGCACGATGTGGGACAACCAAAGTGAGTGCAGACAGTGAAGCTCTTCAATATTATAATTCACCTCCATTTAGTCGATTATGAACGCCTACTAGAAACCAATGGGCCATTAAGTGGAACCTGACTAATTTTGGAGGATAAATGAATTACTTGACATGAAAATTTACACAAATTGAATGAGTGAATGTATTTTTTATTTCGTGGATAAGAGAAAACATGAACATAATGTCAAAAAATACATTTCATCCATGACAAGCTCTTAGAATGACGTATTTGCACACAAAAAGGGATGTCTGGATCACACAACGCTTTTTGTACATTCCATTCGATGATTCAGCATGTAACAAAATGCATTTCAAACACACATTTTGTGATCCAGACAACTCCTTTCATGGTCAAAATGCATTTCATTACACCCTGAATCACGAAATGGACTACGCAAAAAAAAAAAAAAAAAAAAAAAAAATGCAAATCCCCTGAAGGGATGTCATTAGAA
>NW_015632471.1:336730-347758 GCF_001515625.1 Sinocyclocheilus rhinocerous
GTGGATAAACTTGTCATTTAAAGACTGCATTTCGCGACATCCTAAGTGAAATTTGTCAGTGAAAGATGTTTTCTGTTTTCGGTCTCAAAATGAAATTTACCCGTATTTGCCTAGAATGAGAAGAATGGTGTGAATTTCGTGTACCAAATCAGTGTTACAACTTTGCATAAGAAATAAAGTGCTGACTTTACATTTCTGTTTTTGATATATTGCAAATTTTGTCGTTTTTGTGAACAAAATCATCAAGTAATTAATTTGGTCCACAAAAATTTGTCATACATTTAGCACTCTTAGTGGTTCCAAACTTGGGGGTGTCCTTGAGGAGTTCTTTGAAGTCAAAAATGTGGTGGTGACTTCTCAGTCTCAACATGGGCTAGTGTAAAGTAATAAGCGTTATAAGGTATGTATAATTGAAACAACCTTATTAGATCATTCCTGACCAATCAGCATTAACATAGCTGCTGTTCAATCTGCATACATCTGGTGTTCCCCTTCCCTCCTTCCTCACACAAGAGCATGTTCTCCTTAGGGGTCATGAACTGAGAAATCAAAATTCCCTTGATCTTTTGTCATATAAGAGGTCATTGTACTATAAAAACATTCTGCAAGTTTCAGAACTCAAAACTTTCTCGTTTGTCTAAAAACAGCTTATATAGAAGCCAATTTGCCAAAACGACAGGGTGTGGAATGTGCCAATTTATGACATAATAGTGTGGCTAAACACTGCCTCCGCAGAAAAAGATCAACACCTGCTTCTACATCACTGCCTGTTTAGGTCTATGCAGAAAACAAACGACGAACTTCATTTGATGAACTTTATTTTTAATGAAGTTCCAGACCGCATCAGTAAGAACTTGGTCCTTTGTTCACTTCATTTTACTGCGGATTCATTTACAAACAAGCCACAATTCTACGCAGGATTTTCAGAAAGATTGAAACTAGAAGACAATGCTGTGCCGACTATATTGGATCTAACAGTAATGTTGTAACACACAATTGTAACTGTTTTTATTTTGTGGTCACTATTGCTTTGTCTGTTATTACAGATCGTTTGAAATGTACTGAGTATTTATGCGTTTTTAACCTAAAACACGGCAAAGTCTATCTAGGAAGGCTGTAGGCTGTCAAACATGCACAACTGTTAACCAATCATATCAGTGGGCATTTACTTCCGAGTCTACAATCCACCAAGCCCATTCAAACGGAGCGTTCCGATGAAGGGGGTCAAAACAGGACAGAGAATAACCTATTACTTCTATAATATGATGTTTTTTATGTAAAATACTTGATAACATTATACGTGGACCTCAGATAAATAGAGGCAGTTCATGACCCCTTTAAAGCTTGGGTTGCCAAATACCACAAAAAAGCAACCTGGTCTAAAAAGTAATTTAAACCCAGTTATTGTGCGTGATATTGGAGATTTACATTATCTAAACAAGCTCTTAAAGTGCAATATAATAAGAAGACATGGGAGATAGGTACCAGAAAATTTAAATATGAGGAAAAAAAATATTACTAATATCCTACAAATTTTAAAGTGTCCGCACAACAGATCTCGAGAGTGAGCTAGAATAAGCCAGTCGTTGAGATAGTTGAGGATACGGATTCCCATCTCCGCTAGCGGAGCAGTTTGAAGAGTGAAGACGCGGGGAGACAGGGACAGCCCAAAGGGGAGGACTTTGTACTAGTACGTCAAACCCTCGAAAGCAAACCGAAGAAGTGGTCTGTGTCGAGGCAAAATCAAGAAGTGGAAGTACGCATGCTTCAGGGCGATCAAACCAATCTTGGGGCTGTGCACATGTAACAATGCACTTCTGCATCAACATCTTGAATGTGAGCTTGTGCCGGGCCCGGTTTAACCTGGACCAACCCAGACCCACTGCCTTTCTTGGGTATGATGAAGTAGGGGCTGTAAAACCCTGACCCCATCTCGGCTGGAGGGACAGGCTCTATTGCGTCCTTCACCAGGAGGACCGCAATCTCCACCTGCAGCACAGAAGCATCTTTGGCTGCCACTGAAGTAAAGAGGACACCGCTGAACCTGAAGGGGGATGCCTAGTGAACTGAATCACTTAGCTGAGTCTGATTGTCCGAAAGAGCCAACGGGATGGGTTAGGAAGCTCCCAGACTCAGTACAATTGGCACCAAAGGGACAAGCCGCACACACAAAAAGGGGCAGCGAAGGGGAGCAGTGGGACCCAACCCGGAAAGCAACACGTCACAGAGTTGGGAGGTGAGTGCGGAGTAGCGCTTACCTGGCTTCCGAGATCCCACAAAGGGCTGGCAAGAGGG
The DNA here is from genome assembly GCF_001515625.1 of Sinocyclocheilus rhinocerous. NCBI lineage: Eukaryota > Metazoa > Chordata > Actinopteri > Cypriniformes > Cyprinidae > Sinocyclocheilus > Sinocyclocheilus rhinocerous. The sequence continues at coordinate 339,026 of NW_015632471.1, forward strand.
CAAAAAGGACGAGGCTGGAAGTGAGGAAGCAGCATAGCGGATAATTTGATAACTTGGGTACTGCTGGCTGATGAGCCAGCTGGTGAAACAGAAAATAAATTCAATGAAAGATTCTCCACCCGGCCCTCCTCTGGGGGAAGTAGCGGTGCCGTCACCACATTTCGGAGAAGGAGCAGTCCCCTTTATCTCTGGGTCGCCCATGCCAAGGTCGCTTCGCTGTCTGGTTGGAGGGCTTAGCGGTTGCCTGGGGCACAGGCTGCACCTTCCTGTGGGAGGCTTGACGTTGCGGTTGAGGTGTCACACTGGGGCAAGATACACTTGATGGCCTCCGTCTGTTTCTGGACTGCCAAGAACTGCTCAGCATAGTCCTTAGTGTCGCCAAAGAGGCCAGCCTGCAAGATGGGGGTGTCAAGAAAGTGAGCCTTGCTGTCCCTCAACTCAGGAAGGTTGAGCCAGAGATGTCGCTCCTGGACCACCAAGGTGTCCATTGTCTGGCCGAGGGTCCGCGCCATGACCTTAGTCGCCCGTAGAGCGAAGCTGGTCGCCTTGCGTTGTTCCTGCATCAAACCCGGCTCGGAACTACCCTTGTGCAGCTCCTTAAGTGCTTTGGCCTGATGGAGGTCACCTGTCCAGCGGCACTGTAGGCCTTAGCAGCCAAAGCTAACCTCCTCGTGCACCTCTGGGAAAAATGGCACTGAGGGGGGTTGTGGCTGCGAGTTGCGCCCCACGCCCAGGAACCAATCGCCAAGCCGAGAATGCTCCGGGTTGGGTGGAGGCTTCCGCTCAAGCCCAATGTTCTCGGCTGCCCGGGAAAGCATAGCAGACAGCTCAGAGTCAGACTCTGAATTTGCAGTCCTCCCAGAAGGAGGAAGCTCAGCAGAGTCCTCATCTATGCCTCAGAGAGCCATGATCGACATCTGGACATCCCCAAATGAAATTGTTGGACCGCTGCAAAACCGTGTGGAGATCGTGGCCATCTGAGGAGTTCAGGAAACAGCCGCAAAAGCATGGACAAAGAGGCATCTTTAAAAATATGCTCTCATCCGTGTAGCTCTTCTAGGGAAACTGCTCTTTTATGACCAAGTGCCCAGGGGGGAATCGCAGCACTTAACTGTGCTATTACCGGTGAAACACCACTGAATGTGCCGTACATTTCCACATGTGATTGGAAAAAACAAGAAGCACATGACTGAAAAGGAACAAATTATTATTTTTTTTTTTGTAATTATTTGTTTAATTTAGCTCAAATTAAGTTTAATTGTTTTAACTGTTTTAAATACACAAATGTATAATAAACACACAAATAATATCATTTATTTTATATGAATCTACTAAATATACATTACAGTGTCAATCTACATGAATGGAAAAAGAAAAATATCCCCCATGTAAATATTAGGTTTAAATAAAAAATAAATAAAATCAGCAATAAAATCAGACAACAATAGTGTTGTAAATTTAGCTTCATTACCTCAAATAATTCTAGAAAAATACACATTTTATATCTCCATCAAACAGGCAATTGGCTCTTTTCATCAAAAAGTGGGATCATTCCTACACCATATATTTTTGGCCAAGTGGTCTGTCTACAGCAACTTGTCAACGTTCAGTGTTTAAGTGCAGATGTCAGCAATATGACACTACAGTTTAGGTGACAATTTTAAATCATTATATAATAGGCTAAGTTGGCTAGGACATACGAAGACAGTGAAAGGACACATTGTGATATTTTTAAAATGCTCATTTCTATCTCACCATACATAGGTCTGCCATGACACAGCTGACTATTCTTTCTACTGTTTTGACAGTAGTGGAATCAGTAGTTTCATGATGAATTTAGCCCCACCTGGCTGACGCCCTCTGGCTGCTGGAACCGGCAAATCCATTGGGGCCAATTATCATGAAGCACAGTCACATCAGACACACACACACACACACAAACTCTGCTCAAAGAACTATTGTGTGCCCCGGTTTGTATGTAATCAGTCAAGGTCACAGCAGCGATTAATGTGGAGTGAATATGTACAGCACTTTTATTTCATCAGCCACTGTCATAAGTTATCACTCAGCTCAAGGTCTACGCAATTGAGAGAGAAAATTAATGTGATACCAACAGAACAGGAAGGCCACAAAACACCCCAAGTCTTATTCAGTCTTCCCACACAGCACCATATACTGTACTGTAAGATCTTCACTGGAGTTTAAGTACAGGATTCTATTATTTTTTTATGGCGCTTCACATTGAGGTCTCAGAGTCCCGGCTTTTTGTTTTATGCCAGTGGTCTATATTCAAAAACATGGCAAACTGAAGTGATAAATGAATTTACCTTTAATATTCATTCAGCCTATCTCCACTGTGCTGGAAACGTATGCTCTGCAGAGCTGCCTTCCTCTCCCAGCATCCCAGGGGACGAGTCACAGGAGCCGGAAGGGGTTCAGTAAGCTTCAGTGAAAGGCCTGACATCGCCTTGGGGTGGATGTTTAACAAGCTCCCGTGCGTGGCTTGCACTGCGCAACCGATGTTTGGTTGCATAAACCATGCAAAATACAGTCAACGACAAACATACTAATGATTTATATTTTGTCATATTATTACAATAATTCCATCTTGATTGCCATCTGAGAAATATGCAAACATGTTTCACTGTATATTTTTACATTTTGAACAGTGCTTCTCAACTGGTTTTGTTTTAACTCCCAGATCTTACACTGAACATCACATGGCAACTCAACACTGAAGTCAAACACAAAAGTAGACGTATTCAGAATGAAATACCGAAGTGTACATTGGTTTATTATTGGTTTCTGCATGTCTCTTGAATTGCATGAACTTGCAAAGATAAACTGGGTCAAATATTTTTAAAACCTTGTACAGTTTGTTCCAGTGTTGTTATTCTTAAATAAAACTACAACTAAAAATTGTTTTTGGTAATTGAAATAAAGCTGAAAAAATATATAGATGAAAAACTTAAAAAAATAGAATTGTTGCCTTGGCAAATACCTGAAATATATACATTTATAAATTACAAAGTACTAAAATTACTAAAACTAAAATAAAGCTATATAGAAATATTAAAACTTGTTTTAATTAATAAAACAATTAATTTTAATATTTCATAAAAACTACTAATAGCGATTAAGTAATAAAAATGACAAGCACATAACAAAATTACTAAAACTAAAATTAAATAAAAACTGGAAATCTAAAAATAAAAGATAATTCAAAATCTGAATAAATACTATAAAAGTATATAAAGAATTGAAAATAACTTTGGTTTGTTCATGGTTTTTGGTGAGAACACATCACACAACCTGTCCATGTTGGCATATGGCTAATTTGGCTATAGCTTCTACCAAGTGACAGATGAATTTGCAGCAAAATAATGAGTTTGATTGGCACAGCGTTTGACAGCAACAGAAAAAGATATAAAAAGGATTTTCTACTCAATCTTTCTAATTATTTTTGGGTAACGCTTTTAAATTATTTTTTAATTTTAAATGGATAGTTCACCCCCCAAAAATCTGTGATCATTCACTCACTGTTTGGTTTGCAATATTCTTCAAAACATCTTCTTTTATGTTCAGCAGAAGAAACAAATCCATGCAGGTTTGGAACAACTTGAGGATGAGTAAATGAAGACAGAATTTTCATTTTTGGGAGAATTATCCATTTAATTTATGTTAATTTATTTCATATATAATTTATAATATCATGTAAAATGTATAACTTTTACAAATGTATTAGTAGAAATTAATATGTATTATAGAAATTAACATTAACCAAGATTAATAAACACTTGTAATGCTGTATTGATTATTATAATTTCATGTTAGCTATTCCTTTAACTAACAATAGAAATGTATTCAAATGTATCTTTATTTATTATAAAGTGTTACTGTATTTTGCTAACCATGCATGATTGTATTGTTAAATTAATTTTATTATTTGAATTTAAAATTGTTTTCTTGCTTTCTGTCATAACAGACCTGTGTCCCTTTTTGGGGTCACCCACCAGTTGAGCAGCACTGTTCTAGAACATTTGGAAAAGAGTAGAGCAGAATTTTGAAACGTAAAGGACAAGAAAAACAGCTTAACAAATTTACATACAAAGAGTACTTCACTAGCTTAGCAGTGCCCACAGGGTAAACACATGCACTTAAAGGACAGAACCCACATGCATAAACAAACAAACGCACACAAACACTGACGCACACACACAGCAAATATACTTTCAGATCTAGACATCTTATTCGCTGAAGACTCTTCAAAGGCTCATTATATGAAGAACATGTTTATGTGTCCCTTGAGTCAAGGACATTAAACATTCAACTCACGCAAATCATAAAGAGCAGTTACCCTATCTGTCTTTTTCTGAAACATACACACACACTCTCCCACCATCTGCCTCAGTCCCCAATACACACATCACACACACACACACACACACACAAAATCAACCCAATAATATCATATGAAGTATGCCGCCAACTCTCTCTCTCTCTCTCTCTCTCTTCTTGTTGTCTCTCTCTGACACTTCAGGCATAACCCCAATCCTATCATCCTGCTTTTTTTTGCCACTAGAGTATTAATCATTCATAACAATCTCTGAACACTAGTTATGATCTGTCTTCTGTCATAATGCACCCTGACAAGATCAGCCAAGAGACTAAATTACAGTACTTCGTCTATAGTGTCTTGCCGTAGGGGACGAAAAAATGCACGGCCCGGCTCAGCCGTGAATCCTGAGATTTATATCTCTACTTTAACTCGGCTGCACTTTTTTCTCTCTTTTTTATGTTTATCTGTCCGGCCTCTCGCTCGCTCTTTTTCTAAATCAGTGGATGTCTCATCCATCATTGTCATATTTGCTGTCTCTTTTTAGCTCAGACGAATTCACTCTCCCGTCTTTCTAATATGTGTGTTTTGAACTTACGCATACACACAGATGCGCACTTTCCATCCATGTAACAACTCACAACTGGGTGTTACTTTAAATATGGGCACTTTTGGAGAAAGAAACCTGTCTTAAAATTAAACACACAAAAAAGCTTATTTAATTCAGCTACTAACAATGTCCAACAGTGGACAAAGGACAACTGTTTATTTATTTATTTATTTATTTATTTTTTTAAGTTTGTTTTCCTTAAACTGTGCTGAATAATGCATTTTCCATAACATTAATTTAAATAACATTTTAAAGGCTAATTTTATAGCTAGCATTTTATGTATCCTAAATACACAAAATTTTTGCATCATTTCACAAAATTACAAAAAAAAAAAATCTGTTCATGAGAGACATCTACCTTGATTTTTCAAGGATCATATTTCACCTCAAACATGCGTTTTACTGTACTTGGCAACCAAGTACACTAACTTTAAGGGAAAAACGTAATTATGGTAAAAAAAAAAAATTGTTCGTCATAGTGGAAATTACACAAATCTAGAGATGTAATTTATGTAAAAATGTGCACACAATAAATATTAAAGTGCTTTATGTTTATTTGTTTAAATGTTCATAGTTTCAAAAACATAATAATAAATGTATTTTTATAATTTATATTTTATTAATGTATCATTATATTAAAAGGCCTGAAATAAGGGAAAACAATAAAATCTATGCGTAGGCATTTGTTGTTGTTGTTAACAAAAACTAAAACTATCAAAATGCTTTTGTTAATTGAAATAGAGCTATAATGTATAAACATTAGATGAAAAACTTTTAATTATAAACATTAGATGATTTTTTAAAAGCTAATTCAAATTATTAATGATTTAATGATTTTAAATTATTTTTAATCATTTTAAATTATTAATGTTTCTTATAATTGTACGCAAATAATGCTTATAAAATGTTTCCAAGAGAGTTTCAATGTGACCTTCATATAACGAAAAGAAGAAGAAGAAGAAGAAGAAGAAGAAGAAGAAAAGCAATCGGTTTTAATAAACATTAACCCCTGGGAAAACAAATTACCTCTGGCTGAAGAAACACCCAGCTATCTCACTTGCCATGAGCTTAGTGAGCTGTTTCTATATCACATTGATTTAAAACAAGGACTTGAGAGCACCAAATGACTCCCTCGACAAGAGGGGACATGGGAATTGTTGTGGTTTATGGTTAGTGCAGTGACAGAGTGTGTTTGTGTGAAAGAGAGAGAGACACAGAGAGAGAGTGCAGCGCTGTAAACAGCAATATTTTGCTTATCAAAACACTACAGTGTTGCTTCACCAGGCAATTATAGCCTCACTCCCTATATTGATAAGGGAAAAACCCAAAGAATGCAAACAGAGTGCACCAGCATTTTCTAACATCAACACTTTCTAACCAAACCACAGGAGCAAGTCTAGTGGGAGCACTTGGCTAAATGTTCACTGTTGAATGCTAATGCATTCAAAATGGACTAATCAATAAAGTTTTCACAAATTATTATTTTTTTTAAATTCCTTTAAGGTTTCTTTACTAAATGATATTTCAGAAAGTAGCTGAATAACTTCACAACTATGTGCCCACATGAAGCATTAACGTAAAATTGCTTTCTAACATAATCCTATTAGCTCTTCTTCTCCCAAAGTCCACCTCCATCATCTCCCAGCAGGTGTAGCACTCAAGAACTTAATGTTCAGTGGCCACGGCAAAACCTCTTCTTCCTCCTCTTTTCTTTCTTTTTTTTTTCAACTAGGAAGTCATTAAATCAGATAAAGTGTGCAAGAAGTATAGCCAGGATTAGATATCATGAAAACAACTTATGAAAGTTGTATAACCTTTTTGTATGGAATGCAGAGAAAATGTAATTGAATTAAATTAATTTTAAAAAAAAAACAGATGTCAATCCAGAGTGTAAACTCTACATCAAATAATCTATGTTAAAAACAGCATGAAATAGTTCATAAAAAAATTTGGTATTTAGTTAGTTAGTTGTTTAGTCATGCATTTATTTTATTCCAAATAATATCACTAATTCAAGTGTGTGCTTAGTTGCCCAAGTGTGTGTGGCACCCACGGCACCCACTGATCTTCCACAATAGTGTCAATCCATTAAAAAAGAATAGACCTATACAGATGACTACACAGTAAAAAATCAATATCTCAAATACCATCAGCTTAGTCATATTGTATGTGGGCATTTCCAACATCACAGCATTGTAAACCTTATTTAATGCATCATACAGTACGTAGGTATTCTTGCTCATAAAGTACGCTCTTTTAGTCAAAGGTCTAGGTTTGACTTGCTACTGGTATATATTCATTAAATAAATACACATATACTGTACATATAGGCCTAAATATATTTTTACTTTGTTACTGTACTTAAGTAGGCTACATTTTCAAGTATCTGTACTTACCAGCAGGGCCGGATTAACATAAGGGCTAGGCGGGGCTGAAGCCCCAGGGCCAGCGGATTGAGGGGGCCCGACGTGATTGACTGTGGAGGAAAGGAAAAGTAGACCTAGAATTGATTGGCCATCGGGAGCATCCGAGCTTTTCCCAGTGTGCCGATTGCTGAAAGCCCACCACGCCCCCACATATTAGTGTCTGCGCTATTTCAGTCCAAAAGATGTGAGTGATAAAGCTGTCTTTGTACTCGTTTACACTAGAGTCGCGGGTATCTTTTAATCGCCTCGAACACTAAAAGCCAAGTGATGAAACGGCACTAAGTTACCTGATTAAACCGCGCAGCGCAAGAGAACAGCTGGACCACACCGGACCGATTTCTATCGCCGGCACAGCGCTGACAACGACTGCAGCTCGACACTTTCGCCGCTCTATTGAAGTGATAATAAGCAGCACTTGCCCATTTGAATTCGACACACGACACTTACAGTATATGTGAACAGCACAAGTCTCTGTGGTGAAGCTACATTAAGCAATTTAATCCGCACAGCACCACACCTAGGCTATTTAACATGGCATATAATGATATTTATTATTAATGTCACGAAAATTGTTATAGGCTACTTATTGCCTATCAAATATTGGGTCAAATAAAGGCAACAAGTCACTTTTATAAGGTTTACTAATAGTTAACTCTGGATTCAAGAATTAGCTTTTTATTAAGGCAACTATAAAGGAGAATTTAATAGTTCTAACTTTAATTGCAGAAAAATATGAATTCAATAATTAAGAGCCTGCAATATAATGGAATATTAATATTGTTAAATGCATTTTAAGAATTCAAAAATATCATTTGTTTTTCATTCGTTATTTATTAATAAATCATTTATTTGTTTATTCCAATTGCCCTAACCCCAGCAAAGCATTTATGGTGGACTGTGTGGGCCAGATGGGCTGAATTTTAGCATCAGTCCAGCCTTGATGATTGTCCTCTTCTAGGGCCAGAAAGAAGACCTTCTAATAATAAAACTATTTAACGTTAACTCCTTAAGGGATTGTATATGCTCAAAAGTTGTTGCTGCTTCTGGAAACCTGTTTGATTTGGCTTCATATATCTGGTGTTATTGTATTTATTATTTGAATGTGTTGTAGCCTGGAATATTTAGTGTGCATTCTCATTGTATCTCTGTGTGTTGGACATTTGATTAAAAAAATAATAATAATAATTTATTCCTGTGGTAGAAAATGTTGTGGCAGCAAGATAGGCTATGAAGGGGGGCCCTTGGGTTTGCTATAGCCCCAGGGCCCTATGTGTTCTTAATCCGGGCCTGGTTATCAGAGTCAAGTTTCACTTTAAATGGGTCATATGATGCGATTTCAAGTTTTCCTTTCTCTTGGGAGT
>NW_015632471.1:347924-351770 GCF_001515625.1 Sinocyclocheilus rhinocerous
TTGTAGCCTGGAATATTTAGTGTGCATTCTCATTGTATCTCTGTGTGTTGGAGATTTGATTAAAAAAATAATAATAATAATTTATTCCTGTGGTAGAAAATGTTGTGGCAGCAAGATAGGTTATGAAGGGGGGCCCTTGGGTTTGCTATAGCCCCAGGGCCCTATGTGTTCTTAATTCGGGCCTGCCTACCAGAGTATATTTTGTTTTGGGAAACACTTATATTTATTTCACTATACATTCAGCATAATATCATACGTTTTATTCCTCTAAATTTCATGAACATATCATTCCTCGCTATTTTGAACCAAGGAAATTATCCACCCGCTCTGTGCACAAACTATTTCTTTCCAATTAACCTGTTGAGTAGGTTCACAAATCGCAATTAACGATTTATTTGGCAATCGGACTGATCTGATTTTAGCTGTTCTTGAGTTAACAACTTGCTGAATAAATAATCTGGTTAAAATGAGCCAAGAACCGGAACACCATCAGAGTTTGATTGTGTGTATGACAGGTTTTTTTTTTTTTTGTGGTACAACGGGCAGTTTCTGTTGAGATAATTGTAAATGCTAACTGACATATATTTCTCCAAGTCCTCTTACATCCACGCTAGTAACATCGCAACAAACTAGAACATTCTCATTATACATTATTGGATGTCTGTAGCTTCACTGATCATAATGGAAGCAGTCTAGTTTTGTTGTGCCGCTAGCTTGACACAGTGTCAGGCTTCAGAAAGCAGAAGGATCAAAGTGTGCTGACCTCACATCAGTCAGTACTGCACTTACAGGGAGGAGCCGAGAAACGCTGATTGAACAGATTTAACACGGAGCGGCCGGTTTCCACATCCAGCTGAGAATAACCTGCAGCACAAAGAGATAAAGAGATAAAGAGAAAATCCATGAGCGGCTCTCCAAAGGCTCATTAAGAAGAGATCAGAATATAAAGCTTTTAATAAAAGCAGTTTCATGCTTAATCTTGGCAGCAAGTGGATGGCCATCACGCTGGATAAAGACATGAAGATGTAGAGAGAATTGTGCAGAGGACCAAAAAAAGAAAAAGAAAAAAGGAGAATGTGAAAAGTGGGTGTCAAGGTCAAGGCATTGGACCGGAGAAACAGCAAGAGAGAGAATGGTCGGGGAGGGGGAAGGGGAGAGGGAGCGATGGAAGAGGAGGATAAAAAGAAGAGGAGAGGGAAAGAACACAAGAGAGAACAAAAGCATGACATATTAGGCAAGAGGGAATCTGTAGCATGCCAAACCTCCCCTGGAGCATCTCTCTGGTTCTTTAAATACCCTTGCAGTGCTTTCTTAAATATGAAAGATATGATGGGTTATTAATCTTTAATAGATCATCTTACCATATTAAAGTGACAGAGACACATAATGTTGTTGTAGACATGTTGGATTTTTGAATTAAGAAGAAATTCTGTTATTTTGAGATGAATGTAATAGGTTTTATTCCTTTTAAAAATCACACATGACATCCTAGGAGGCTCATCCATCAGTTTAAGGGGTCACGGTAATGGTAGATACCATAACTACAATATTATGCTGCCAAAAAAGACTATATCTGCATTAAAATTAGCCATGCATTCTGAGGATTTAATTAATAATGCTTGTATACAATAGTTCAAGTTAATACTGGTTATTTATCACCATATATTTTTCTTTTTCCGCTCCGTCTCTTTGCAACACACAATAGTGGTGTTACTGAATAAATCAGCATTTTTTTTTTACAAATTGATTGAGTGAATGCATCCAAATATGCATACTTGCCTATTAGATAGTAGGCAAAAAAAAAAAACAGTAGGGGAAAAGAGTAATTCATGGTATTCATAAAATAGTAGGCAAAAGTACTACTTCCGGCAAAATTCAGTGGACAAAGGCGCAAAGGATGTCATAGGTTGAATGACAATTGCAACATGACAAATACAAATTACATTCATTCAATATACAGTCATGGCCAAAACTATCGGCACCCTTGGTAAATATGATCAAAGAAGGCTGTGAAAATTAATCTGCATTGTTAATCCTTTTGATATACAATGAAATATACTGCTGTATTTTTAATGTTGTGTGCCTATATTTCTGCTGGAGATCCTGTACATCTTGTTTAGATACATGCTATCTTTGATTCTATCAAACACCAACAGATAAAAAATCAATAAGTGACTGACTTTCAGTGGTGTATAAAGTACCTGAAAGCCATACTCAAGTAAAAGTACAGATATCTTACCAGAAAATGACTTTGGTAGAAGTTGAAGTCACCGTTTAGAATATTACTTGAGTAAAAGTCTTAAAGTATGTGATATTTATTGTACTTAAGTACGAAAAGTATTTTAAAAATCTTAAACGTACTTAAGTATTGAAAGTAAAAGTACAAGTAAATGTAATGTAATGTAAATGTAATATTTTGGGGTAAGAATAAGAAACACTTCATCCGGTACTTGTTGTCTTTCATTCCAACATAAGAAAACATTTCTGGAATCTGCATCTGAAATAGCATTTAGCCTACAGTTTATGTATCTCAGACGGGACATGGATGCATTTAACCTGCAGTTACAGATGCATAAATAGGCCTAATGTTTTGTTTTTTTACATATAAGGTTGAATACTGATATTTGAAATAATTTAAAACATGAAAAAATAGTCTGATTTCACATGTTATTCAGAGCGTGGTCACAGAAGGCGTTCCCCTAGCGTTTTCCGACGCAGCTCGAGTTCCTGAAGAGGAACTATGCTAGGCCCTATGAAATACGTTTTATTTTTTCCAAAATTCATTTTTTTTTTATTCCAAATTTAAATTTTTTTGGATTCAGTTTTTTTTTTTCCATTTTAATTTTTCTGGACTCCTTTTTAAATGGTTGCATTAAATTGTATACTTAATATTTACAGATACTAGTCCATATCACGATTTAATTGTAATGACCTTCCTTTGAATAATTCATCCAAACTTTAACAAATTCCGTGACATTCCGCGTTATACAGTAGCCTAAATTCTGTTGACTGGATTCTGCAATTCCATCCGTGTTTTCCGCATCGCGGAAATCATAGGGCCATAGGCGTACCTTGTGGGAAGGTCCAAACTCCACCTCTGAGTCGCTGTCATCAGAATCCTGCGTGTTGCCAGATGTTGAGGGTCCTGAGGTGTGCACCAACACATTTAGAGCGTCTGTAATGAGCCGATTTCATGGCTTTGTTTTGATGAGGTTGACTTTGGAAAAAACACGTTCTGAAATTTCGAAATTATCGTACATTATGGGATTTTTTTTCATTATTGATCGTACATCGTACAGAGGTCAAAATTATCGTACAACGACGTTCTAATTTATTGAGATGCACCTGTATATATATATATATACAGTATATATACGCATATGTGTGTGTGTGTGTGTGTGTGTATAGATATATGTGTATATCAGTCGTCAAACCTGCTTTCCTGCAGTCCGTGTTCTTCTGACTCTTGCCTATTTTTGTAGCAAGTAACGAATATGCTTCGGGGAAATGTATCGGAGTAAAAGTATATATTTTAATTAGGAAATGTAGTGGAGTAAAAGTAAAAGTTGGCTGAAATTTAAAAACTCAAGTAAAGTACAGATACTCCCAAAAAATACTTAAGTAATGTAACTAAGTATTATTACTTCGTTACATTACACCACTGCTGACTCTGTTAGACTTATTATAATGGGCCATGTTTGGATCTTCCAACCGTACAATAATCCAAACACAAACCTCAAAAACAACACAAAAATGGGTCACTGAGCACAAAACCAAGCTTCTGCTATGGCCATTCCAGTCCTCTGACCTGAACCCTATAGAAAATGAGTGTGGTGAACTGAAGAG
>NW_015632471.1:352372-360593 GCF_001515625.1 Sinocyclocheilus rhinocerous
GAACTGAAGAGGAGAAGCACCATCATGGAGCTGGGAATCTGAAGGGTCTGGAGAGATTCTGGATGAAGGAATGGTCTCTGATCTCTTGTCAGGTGTTCTCTAACCTCATCAGGCATTATAGGAGAAAATTTAGAGCTGTTAAACTGGCAAATGGAGGTTTCAAAAAGTATTGAATAAAAGGGTGCCAATGTGGCACAATGTGGCCAATGTGTATTAGAGAAAAACATTTATTTCATAATGATATTTCCCCCCATTTTAAATTCGTATTATCCAATGAAAAGTTTTAGAGTGCAACAGTTCTGGAAGTAAAATCCCATTCATTTTCTCCATAGGGTTAAAGATTACTAATAAACCCTTAAAGACAGACCTACTGTGAGCTCCAAGGTTGTTAATCAACTGAATATACTTTGTTGAAGCAGTCAGTCCACATTATTTCAACTTAAAATAATAAAACAGCGGAAGTGCTGGAGGAAAAGTACATTACACATGATTCTACAAAGCAATTTCCAGTAATCAGAGAGACATCACTAAGTACTGGGATTGTAGTTCTTTCCTTCATCCAAGCTGTGTACACAGTCTTGCAGTCATTTTGTCTGATTTTTAAATACTTTTTTGCTTCAAATCAAAGATTGTAATTTTGCCATTCACCTCATAGCTGATGAAAATGAATGGGAAAGATATCTCCGGAACCAAGGACGCTAAAAAAGTGGATGGCCGATGTTATAGTCTATTGTGCTGTATATCAGCACTTTTGGAATTTCTTCAAATGTTGTATAAATGGAAAATATGACAGTATATAACAGTATAGTATAACGTTTTACCAGTGGCCAGGCAACTGCAATTGAGAGTAATGGAAATGCTGACGGATATCTTTCCGTAGGCTTTATAGACCTTGCATCACCATCCAAATCTAATGCAACGCTAAGAAAATGCAGTCAAAAGACTGTATACCAAGACAGTATGTCCCTCATATTGCTATGAATGGGAGAAGATGTGTAATATGGCGAAACATGTCCTGCCTTTTAAAAAAAAGAGCCAATTAATTGCTAGTTGGTAAAGTCATTGCAACACTGCATCTTGTAATATACATTTTCTTAAAAGGACAGTTCCACCCACAATGAAAATTCTATCATCATTTACCCAACCTCATGTTGTTCCAAACCTAAATTTCTTTCTTCTGTTGATCACAAAAGAAAGTATTTTGAAGAATGTTGGTAACCAAACAATTGACTGTAGCCATTGACTTTTTCCCATACTATGAAAGTCAATGGCTACAGTCAACTGCTTTGTTACCCACATTTGTCAAAATACCTTCTTTTGTGCTCAGAAGATGAAAGAAACTCATACAGGTTTGGAATGACATGAGGGTGAGTAAATTATGACAGAATTTTCATTTTTGCATAACTATCTATAGAAACAACATTTATAGGTCTGTTTATGTTCAAATTTTATTGCTTGATTTTTGTGGCTTGATATAAACAAGCATTTTTTTTTTAGATTTCAGTATTTCCCCATTCAAGTAGATAGGAGTTAGTCTTGTATGCCCAAAATAGTTGCCTGGAGGCGTTGCAAATATGGCTGCCGAGTGAACTGACTTTCCTTGAAAGGGACTTTGATGCACTTCATTACTTATAGCACACATAACAGCATCAAGCTCTGCATTGAATTCAAACCCATCGGTGTATGAGTGTACAAGGATCAGTGGCGGATCTTGGCATAGGCGATGTAGGCAACTGCCTAGGGCGCCAATGTTCTCCGGGGTGACACGGGTGCCGCCCCCACGCAAAGCTCTCAGCTCTCACTACTTCATTGCTCATTCACAGCAGTATGAGAGTACAAATTCTCTCAGATACATATACACTATATGCACTACTGGCCAAAAGTAGCGCTCACCAATGCTGCATGTATTGGATAAAAATACAGTAAAAACAGTAAAATTGTGAAATATTACAATTTAAAATAACTTTTTCTATTTTGACATATTTTAAAATGTAACTTCTTCTTGTTATGGCAAAGCCAAACATTCAGCAGCCATTACTTCAGTCTTGAGTGTCACATGATTCTTCAGAAATCATTCTAATATGCTGATTTGGTGTGCAAGAAACATTTCTTACTATATTGAAAACTGTTTTTTGCTGCATAATAGTTTTGATTTTCCAAAATTGATGAAGATAATATTTAAGAACCATTCTTAATAACTGAGCATAAATACTAATTGACCAAATCACCAAGTCAGCGTAGAATAATTTTTGAAGGATCATGTGACACTGAAGACTGGAGTGACTACTGAAAATGCAGCTTTGCTATTACAGGGAAAATAAAAAAATGTAAACATTTTATGAAGTATTCTTAAAATAAATAGTAGTAATATTTCACAATTAACAAAAAAAACACATTATAATGTTAGGTGATTGATTGATTGATTGATTGATTGATTGAGAACACTAATATAACACTAGCAACACTAGATGTATGACATTAGCTCAACCAACAGTATGAGTTTTCACATTACAGCATTTACATCACAGTACTGGGCCACAGTATTTGGGAAACTTGTTTGGAAACAGTCACTATTTTTGTAATTCATGTACATGCAGCAGCTTTAATTGTGCCAGTTATATGAATTTTTATTTTAAATGCAATTTTTTATTGATATTTTTTATATTTAATTTTCTTAGAATGGAATGCAATGTCTAAACATTCCTGAGGCATCAAATGAGCCAGAACCACCACTGACCAGGATGTATGACTATGAGCACAGAACAAGTGAAATAACGCATCAGTCATCATGGTAGTTGTAGTGGCGACAGGCGTGCTGCCCTCCGGTGGTTGTTAGGGAGTTTTGGGCAATCTTTGAAGGACAATCTTTTTTCTCTCTCTCTCTCTTTAGAGTGATTGTTCTTTTCTCCTCTTTCTTACTGCAGAGTCAGGGGTTTTGTCTCCTCTACACTAGTGCCACACTGTATGCACTGATAGACAGAGCTTAAAAACAGACACAGCCTGGGGGAAGTTGGGTGTGTGTGTGTGTGTGTTTATGTCCATGCATGCTTATGTTAAAGCCAGTGTTCATCATCTATGAACACATTGTATGTGGGAGGGTGTGTGTGTGTTATGCCAAAAAGGGTCAGTGTGTTGCTTTCTCTCGTCACATCAGAGTCAACATAAAAGGCTTGTGCGTTGTGTGTGCGTGTTTTGTGTGTATGCGGCTGTGTGCTTTGGATAGGTGGCTATGGACGGATCAGTCGGGTTGTGACACACACTGGTGAATTTTAATTTAGAGAGCTCAGCACAATATTGCCAGAGGCAAGAGTTGTCCTATCTAATACCTACTTAAAACAACAAGCAAAAAGAAGAGAAAAAGGGAACCGAAGGGGAAAGAGAGAACAGAGAGATGAAAATATGGATGTTAAGAAGACAAATTAACTTTACTTTTGCTTAAAAGAGTTTGGCTAACCTTTCAGGGTCAAATGCACAAAACTGGAGTTAAAAACTAGTTCAAACAAGAACACTGATAAAGCAAATATAAATGCATGTAGTTTGCAACTGTTCAATCATATTCCTGAGAATCATAATTGCAGCTGAAACGTATAATTAAAATCTTCTCGCCCCTCTTCTCAAAACAAAAGAACAGTAGTATTTCCACACAATTCACCTACAAATTCACTATGCATGTATTGTCCATAGATTATAGCTACAACTAATCCATTGTACGAACAGGGTAATAAAAAAAATTAAAAAACAGCCCTGCAAACAATAAGCTAATTTGCACATCTTATGAGTCAATGCTGAATTTAAGCAAAAATCGTTCAGATATGTTTTGTCGTTTGACTTCATCAATAAGACAACACATTATGACTAATAACAATCTTGTATTCTTGCCCACAAACAGGGACAGTATTGATCAACAGACAACAAATAGAGATAAATGAATCCCCCTCAATATTAAGCTCTGCTATATGGATAGATGTGTGTGTGTGTGCGTGTGATCCAGTCATTCGTTACTTAAAATCTAAACAGATTTTGTCTCCAGGGCTTAAATAAGGCAAGAAAAAGTCAATATACACATGGGACATAGGAACTGGGAAACGTATATTTATGTTTGTGAGAGTGTGTATATAAACCCACCATATATATATTAAATTTTATGACTAATAAAGCTCAGTAATATAGGTCATCAGTCTAAAATCAATGTGCATCGCATTCATTTTATATTTTCCTTTTGTCTGTGTGTGTGTGTGTGTGTGTGTGTTGCTGTGTCAAACTAGGCATGTGTGCAACAGCAGAAGTGGTTTCTTCTGGCTCTCTTGAGTACCCTATGGGAATACTTTAGGCACTCACTAGGCAGCTTAGTATTCACATGCCAAAGGAAGCACTGCGACACTCTGGCTCACTCTGACACACTCACACGCCACTAAACCTCCCAAAAAACGTATGCGAGTAAGAACCTCTGGACACACATGAGACTTGCGTGCCCTCTAATGAACCCCGGGAGAGAAAATCTAACATCAGATATGAACTTGAACAGCATATTTACACCACAACAATCTCCCAACAAAAAATCTTTAACAAGCCACACAGGACTCTGATTCAGAAACACAACAGAGGACAATCTCAAACTGAGGGATGTGAACAATTGTGTGTCTACCTACACAGACACGCGCTTTCCCGCTTTTAAGTTTTGTAAAGAACTGTAAATGCTAGACTGGAGATATCTTAAGAGTATGAGAGAAAAAGCAAGAAGTAGAAGGTGATCGAGAGTGCATGCATTTTGACCGGAGCATTTATCTGCAGCACTTTGTCTTGTCTGTATCCCTATTGAACCAGAACACCACACTACAGATGACTAATAGAGAGACATTAAGACACTACACACACACAAACAGATGCTATAAACACACACATACACACACTTACATTATTATGGAGATTATACTATATTAGATTACATTAGATTAGGGATGTGAAAATCAAAGCAGCAATAAATTTCTGGAAACAGAACAGATTGGCATTTTGATCCAAGTGTCTAATTTAAGACCGGGATTCTGATGATAAAACATGGCTGTCTCCAGTAAATCCCATAACATGCACACACATTTGTCACAGTTTGGATTGATCTTGGACTCGCACACAACTCCTGCACACACAGAACCTTGAATATAGTATATTCTTATGGGTTTGTGGACTACTTGCATGTATTTAATACAATGCATGCATTTAAAAACCTGTATTATTATTTTTCTTGCACGGAACACAAAAGGAGATACTGTCAAAGCGTTCAAGGCAAGGTTTTCAGTGAAAAATATAAATTTCAGTCTGTTTTTTTTTTTTTTTTTTTACACAAAACTGCAATATGTCTCCAGAACACTTGGAATATGGCTTATAATGGGTTTATAATGCTTTTATGGTTATCTTTTATCTTCTTTTGAGCCTTTCATTGCATGGAAGATAGCAAGTAGAGCACTTTATTGAATTTCTCCTTTGGTATTCCACATAAGTCATGATTTGTATGTCTATATGCATTCATTTATTTTTTTTGCTTAAACTATTTCTTAATTTTACTCAAATGGAATGCTTGCTTATTTTTTTATTTAAAAAATAATTATACAAAATAAAATAAAACAAAACATTATTTGTAAAATGGTACAAATGATCATGAAATCATCTTGAATTAGGAATGAAAATGTATTCCGGATGTATTCTCTGATATCTTGAGGAGTGGGTTGTGAGATTCTTATTCTTAGAAATCTATAAATTAACATATTACTTAGCCAGCAGGAAACTGCTTAAAATATCTTTAAACAGGTGGTTTTTGCTAGTTTAAGATGGTTTAGCATGGCCTTCAACTGGTTTAGCAGATCAGCCAGCAAGTCTTTTATCTGAGAAGTACGCAACACCTCTCTAAAAACATCAAAACAGATCGGCCAGACCACTTTAGACTTGTTTATGCTATTTTTTTCAGCAGGGTACTGATTTCATGAAAACATAAGGTCAGACACAGTGCAAATGTAAACAAGGCCAAGTGAAATCAAGTTAAATCAAACGAGAGACACACAAAATGCTATGAGAAGAACGAAAAAGCGATAGAATGAAAAACAGAAATAAAAATATGACAGTTTCTCATTCTCCTGCTATGCAGAGCATCAAAAATCAGAGGCCGGGGGAGTGAGACGCACACATCAGGTGTCAAGAGACAGAAAGAAAGAGGGGGCGAAAGAATGAGAGAGAACATTGACTTGCAAGACATAAGATCTGTCAAGTGTCATTCCGTCTCTCCGACCCCTCCGTACCACTCCACCCCGTAACGCAAACAGACAAACAAATCAAATGTCCGTCGCTGGCTGAGCAAAAATACAGCGGCGCTTTTGCATGTCTTTCAAACCTCTGGTGTATTAGATGATATCATCCAAAGTAATATAATAGATAATAGGCCTACGAGAGTCTCTGTCTTATCTTAGATTCTTGATTAGCAATTAACAATCCACAATTAGAAAACCATTTTAGGTTTGTCCAGGCGAACAGGATTTGTGACAGAGGGATATCCACTAGAGTAACAGAACGAGCGAGCTGTCTAATAGGATTAGCAGCATGTCATTAAACGAGTTGTCCCGGGCGGAGAGAGAAAGAATGGGACGAGAGAAGGACAGAGAGATTAGGGATGTGAAAGTCAAAGCGGCAAACGTCTGAAAACGTAACAGATATTTTCATGTAGGAGTCTAAAATAAGTCCTGGACTTGGACAACAATACATGGCTTTTTCCAATAAATGACTGAATAATGACACACAATGAGGGGCGAATTCATGTATTCCACTACAGATATGTATAATTTTATGGCCCATTGCTTTCCATAAAATGCCATTTGTAATGCATTCCATTAGTTTACTCAAGATACTGTAAATGCACAAAATGCTCTTAATCGAAAGATACATTTTCTGAAAACAAGCCTAATATATAAATAGAAACAGTGTTGCTTTTTACTTATAATTAGAATAGTGCACTAAAGTAGACCTTACATTATTTACTTAAAGGAATAGTTCACCCAAAAATACTACTATTTTGAATATATAAAAATTTTAACAAAAATGTTGGTGTATTGTGATACAAGAGGACAGCAGGGAATGGACTATTATTATGGATTATGTACTAGTATTTTGGCCAGAAGCGATGGTTAAATTTAAAATACCTTAAAATACAAACACGCAGCTTTTCACTTTAACTGACAGGTTGGAGTCGTATGGCTTACTTGTGGATTATTGTGATGTTTTATCAGCTGTTTGGACTCTCATTCTGATGGCACCCATTCACTGGAGAGGATCCATTGGTAAGCACATGATGTAATGCTAAATTTCTGCAAATTTGTTCTGATGAAGAAACAAACTTGTCTACATCTTAGATGGCCAGAGGCTCTTAGAAAAGATGTGTTAAAAATGACACAACCTGTGTTAAATTTTAACACATTAATGGGTGAGTTCTGGGATCTGGGATCTTCTGGGTTCTTTTTTGTGTTAATTTTTACTCATTCACTGTGTTGATGATTTTAACACAGAAAATGTGTCAGAAAGGTTTGCACAAAGATGTGTAAACGTGTATAATTTAACGCATTATGTGCTGTCCTTTACTACATACATTATGTTAAAAAACATACATGAAATTCTAAACAAAATGTTGATGGAAAAATCATTGGTTGTTTAAGCTTATTGTCAAAATATGTATTATGATGAAATATCAACAATTACATTCATAGAACGGCAGAATATATATACAATTTTAAGCAGTCAAAAAGGAAATGTCCAACACAGGACAAAACAGTTCTTTTCATCTCATTAGGTAACATGACACATAACCCCACCTTCATAATCATTTCACTTTTTTCCAAACTTTGCTGGATTGATGTACACTGGTGGCCAAAAGTATTTTGAAAGAAGTCTCTTTGATGCTCTAAAAACATTTCTTATTATCAATGTCTGTACTCCTCCATCTTTTCCACAGCATAGGAGTAAAAGTCATTATCAAAATAGCCTTTTAAAAGCCAACACAATGTTTTTGTCCACCTTTGGGAATAAATTAACTTCTCCGAAGACTGGACTCAGAACTTGACTGACAACATCAGAATGTTACCTGGTCTGTATGCGTGTCCACAAACACAAATGTACTCAGTCCTTCAGTGGAGATCCCGGGTTTCAACACTATATTAAAACAGAGAGAGAGGAGAAAATTCCACAT
>NW_015632471.1:361216-363733 GCF_001515625.1 Sinocyclocheilus rhinocerous
GTGTTTATTGGCCTGAGAAGCAGTTGAATAATTTGTGCTGCTTGCCAAGTCATGATATAAACTCATGACTCCGATAAGAAGAACAAACGGGGAGGTGATTGTGCTGCTGCCCACTGCTCGTCACTCATCAGAGGAGCAGGGGTTCAGTCTGACCGCAGTAATGATCAACACATCTCTCAACCCCTCATAACCTATGCAGTTACTGAGCTGGAAGCCTGCCGCCTTTTGCCCTCGCTTGGTCACAGATGCATTGACATTTCGGCCATTCAGTGTTTAATTTTCAGAACACATGATGCAGCATTGTTATTGATTTACTCTCAACTTAGGAAATAAGTAATGTAGTGCTCTCGCTCAGGGATGCCACGTTCTGTATGTCTGAAAATGGTGACTTAAATGAGACACCATTTATTATTACACTCTTAGAAAAGATGTGTTAAAAATGACACAACCTGTGTTAAATTTTAACACATTAATGGGTGAGTTCTGGGATCTGGGATCTTCTGGGTTCTTTTTTGTGTTAATTTTTACTCATTCACTGTGTTGATGATTTTAACACAGAAAATGTGTCAGAAAGGTTTGCACAAAGATGTGTAAACGTGTATAATTTAACGCATTATGTGCTGTCCTTTACTACATACATTATGTTAAAAAACATACATGAAATTCTAAACAAAATGTTGATGGAAAAATCATTGGTTGTTTAAGCTTATTGTCAAAATATGTATTATGATGAAATATCAACAATTACATTCATAGAACGGCAGAATATATATACAATTTTAAGCAGTCAAAAAGGAAATGTCCAACACAGGACAAAACAGTTCTTTTCATCTCATTAGGTAACATGACACATAACCCAACCTTCATAATCATTTCACTTTTTTCCAAACTTTGCTGGATTGATGTACACTGGTGGCCAAAAGTATTTTGAAAGAAGTCTCTTTGATGCTCTAAAAACATTTCTTATTATCAATGTCTGTACTCCTCCATCTTTTCCACAGCATAGGAGTAAAAGTCATTATCAAAATAGCCTTTTAAAAGCCAACACAATGTTTTTGTCCACCTTTGGGAATAAATTAACTGCTCCGAAGTCTGGATCCTGCTCAGAACTTGACTGACAACATCAGAATGTTCCCTGGTCTGTATGCGTGTCCACAAACACAAATGTACTCAGTCCTTCAGTGGAGATCCCGGGTTTCAACACTATATTAAAACAGAGAGAGAGGAGAAAATTCCGCATTAGTGTCAATTTATTTTTAACCTACATTTTTAAACCTTTTAAACATTTTTTTACTCTAAGAATATATATTTGTAAGTAACAGCTTGTCAATAACATATACAAACATTTCAGCTGAAATGTAAACTAAATTATGCCAGATTTAATTTTAATACTTACATATCCTAAATTCTGTCCAAAAATGCTGAGATCCATAGAGAGAAAGACTCCAATTGAGGATTTAGCCTTCAGCTTGTCTGCAGTGAAGGGGTAGCTGTTTGAGACAAAAACACACTAAAGCCCTATTCGCACGGGGTGACCTCCAGTCATTTGTAATAATTGCGGAGGTTGTCTGTGATCTTAATCCCGTGCGAATCGGCCATGTCTGTAATTTGTAAAGTAAAAATTTCCCCGCAAATGACCTACCATATTTCGCCGAACACCGAGGTCCTGTGATAATATTAGTCCGGCTTCGCTTATCCCATGCGAATGCACCACACGAAATTCAGATGTGGGGGGGTAATTTCAAAATCACACAAGGTCCCCAGATAATACTAATCCCGTGCGAATAGGGCTTAAGACACATACAAGAAATCACTATGTGATTATCTTTCTCCTTCCAACATTAGTTAACCCACCTGTGCGCTGATATTAGGTACCTTCCTGGTCATGTGGGACTGCAATGGTAGAGAGTCTTCTGCCTAATAAAAGATCAAAATAATGCTAAAATATAAACTAAAGTTTATAAACTAAAGAATGTTTGATTTGGTATGAATGAATGATTTAGTGTAAGTTTTACTGCAGTGCTTACCTGAATGGTGAACATAGAAAATGGTCCATCTTCTGATTGATTCATTTGCTGTGTAATAAACATAATGTTAGACATCACTTATTTGATATAATGTTAGCAAATTTAGATTGTAAGCTAACGTTACCTGGTCTGCACCAGTGGCTCAGCACTTAAAACATATTGCTAATCATTTCAGCAAACTTTTAAATCATCTTTTACCACTGCTTGGCGAAATTTCGCGTGCTGAATTCAGTCATTTGTAAAGGTGTCTTCACTCTCGGGAATTTTGAGTGAAAGTGGGAAAAGATTGTCTGTTTGAAATCAGTTTTCAACGCGCTAACCAACAGAAAGCTGCTTGATTTACAGTAAAGTTACGTGACTAATGTGCTATAGCTAACGTTATTGACACAAAATTTAGCTGTGACCACTGTGCCCAAACAGTATTAAAACAACAGCAGCAGGAAACATTGCTTTTGTTAATAAATGTAAGCAAAATAAGCAAAATATGACA
>NW_015632471.1:366676-370908 GCF_001515625.1 Sinocyclocheilus rhinocerous
TAGTTAACCCACCTGTGCGCTGATATTAGGTACCTTCCTGGTCATGTGGGACTGCAATGGTAGAGAGTCTTCTGCCTAATAAAAGATCAAAATAATGCTAAAATATAAACTAAAGTTTATAAACTAAAGAATGCTTGATTTGGTATGAATGAATGATTTAGTGTAAGTTTTACTGCAGTGCTTACCTGAATGGCAAACATAGAAAATGGTCCATCTTCAGATTGGTTCATTTGCTGTGTAAGAAACATAATGTTAAATATCACTTATTTGATATAATGTTAGCAAATTTAGATTGTAAGCTAACATACCTGGTCTGCACCAGTGGGTCCAAAGCACTTATAACATATTGCTAATCATTTCAGCAAACGTTTAAATCATCTACCACTACTTTACACATAATAAATAAAGAGCATTGCTAGCACCATTTCTTTATTGACAAAAACAGAGTGAAATACAGAGTTGAAAAGTGCGGTCACATTTACCACTGCTTGGCGAAATTTCGCCTGCTAAATTCAGTCATTTGTAAAGGTGTTTTCACTCTCGCGAATTTCGTGTGAAAATGTCAAAAGTTTGTCGATTTTAAATCAGTTTTCAACGTGTTTTCGCCGCGCTAACCAAAAGAAAGCTGCTTGATTTACAGTAAAGTTACGTTACGTGACTTCAGCTAACGTTAAACTATTGATAATTACCGCGTTTTACCCGCAAAATTTCACTGTGCCCACACGTTTAAAACAGTATTAAAACAACAGCAGCAGGAAACATTGCTTTTGTTAATAAATGTAAGCAAAATATGATTTCAAGTATAGCTTACCTCAGGAATCTTGCTAGCAGTCTCTAGCTCGAATTGGCGGGACATGGTGTGAATCGTCTTCGTCTCCTCCCTAGGTGGTTTTGACGAGCAGTTTTGACGCGAGGGTTAGCCGATTAACATAATAAAGCGATTGTGGTATAAATACGATATTTTACTTACAACAATACAGAAGTAAAACGAAATGGCACATCGCTGTCATTAGACTAAAATGACTATGGGCTGACTGGATTCTGTTCAAAGACACTAACGTTAGTCCCTATTGGCTATTGGACGTCTTTAAAAACTACATATAAACTGTTAAGCACATCGGTCTACACATATTGTGTTAAATGCTGTGTGTAAATTCACAAGTTGTGTTGATTTTTAAACTACACATAAATATGTGTAAAAGAGGTTATTCTTTTCTACACATTTTTATTTAATATTGACACAAAATGTGTAAATTAGAGTGTTTACACATAAAGTGTGTTATTTTTTCTACACATCTTTCTAAGAGTGATACATTTTCAGCAAATCTTCATTTTTTTGTGAACTATTCCTTTAATGCAAGGGCTATAAAAAGCTTTGCAGCTTAACATAATTAAATGTTTTTGACAACTTAAACAAGTTAATCGACTTCTGTCCTATAAAGTGTATAAAACAAATTTTTGTCTGATACCATGTGAATTCTTTTCATAGAATGAGCCATAAATATGTTATTAGTAGTATGCTGTATAATGCTATAGGCTAAAGCATTTCTCATATAAGCATCCTTCATTGTTTTGAATATACTTGAGACTGCATAACGAATTTTAACAGACTATGTATTACCGAAGTCTAAACTTTTTTTTCTTTGTGAATTAGGCACATTACAAGTATATGTAGACTTCATTATTCATAAAACTCAGTGCTATTTGCATGGCAATTAATGCTGTACTATTACCACAGACGGAAAGCTGGCAGAAGCCAGAATTTTATTTAAAACAGATGTTTGTGAACTTTCTATTAATAATGCTAGTAGCTATTGATCAAATGATAAGCAAGTATAGTCAAACTGAAGTACACCAGATCATGGTAGTCTGCCCAGCCGTCTGTAGGTCTCTAACCCGGCCTGCACGACCAGGAATTTACTGTGCAAATTGTGTTCAGCACAGATTTTGAGGCATGTTTGCACCTGATTTGCATAATTATTTTTGTGAACCAGGCGTTAAAACAACACGGAAAGCATGTGCAAATAATTGGCACTATCAGCCGGCACATTTCAGATTTTGTGAATTCCCTCCTCTGTGTCTTTTGCCTTGTTGACAATGATAACCCATTGCAATGTAGATGTGTTGCTCACACTGCAAGGCTGTGTCCTTGTAGTGAGCATGTCAGAGGAGCTAAAAGTCTCTACACATTTTAATATTTCTTTAGATCTTCCACTCTCTTTCTTCTCTCTGCCTGCTCTACTCAAAAGTCCCTTTTCAATTCATGAGAGCAGAGGGAACGGGGAAAGCCTTGTAAGACATTCTTGCTACCAATTGGATCAGTCATTTTTACCGCCTCCTCACAATCAGTTGACTGAATCAGTGCAGGTCACTCAGCTGCTCTGAATGTACATGCCCCATGTACATTCAGAGCAGCTGAGTGACCTGCACTGATTCAGAACCAGAACCAAGTGCAGAAGCCTGTTTAAGTGATGTTACCCTGCCCCAGCAAGTAGAGCACCCTGTTACCCTGGCAAAGGCAAGTAGAGCACCCTGGAGCATTCTCACCTCCCCTGAACTTTATTCACCCTGAACCACACACACACACACACGCACGCACACACACACACACACACACACACACATTATTAGCCTTAGTTTTTTTTTTTTTTATCAATATGCCCTTCTGTGACATTAAGTTACATGCATAAAACATATAATTGAGTAACAACAGCTAAATGCAGATCTCAATGTATCTTTGCAGCCCTGAATCACAATTGCTTTATTTGTTGTACAAGCACCCTGAAAAACTCTTTTTTTCTGGGTTCTTACACCTACGAAGACAACAAACATAGCCATTAACATGAGTAAAATGGGCATCTTTGCTGCAACAAAATGAAGAGTTGTTGATCAACAGGATGTTAAAATGGTTTCCTGTGTGTTTGTCCACCGTTCGTTCACTCGCTCTCTTACTCTTTCTCTCTCTTCTTGTGGTCAGCTGTAAGTACCAACCACAAATGTTTCCACTGGACCCTAAAACAGACTTTCATTTGTGTTTTTGTCTGTGTATTTGTCTGTCTGTCATATATAATATTTTGAACAAATTTCATAGCATTAATGCAATTTAGATTTATGTGGAGCATGCACTTTGGTGGTTGATTAAGTAACAAGTCAACAGAACAGGAAATAATTATAAAGGAAAGCAAAACTAAGTGGCTTCATCTAGTAGCTAATATTCATAATCTGTTATTTCAGGTGCACTCAGTAATTTCTCCTTATTAAAAAAATAAGAAATAAAGAACTACATACTAAGTACAAAAACATGAGAGAACAGTCATATCAATTGCCTAAAAGCTGTTTTATTTTACATGTAACAGGTCACCGCATGGGGCAGAAATGTTGATTTTACAACAGAGACTCTTTTAAAACAAATAGAAAATAAAACAGCTTATAGCTTAGTTTAACCACCTGAGGTAGAAGAACAGCATTTTCTGAAGGTTAAGTACTCCCTTTCATTGACTATTTAATGTTTATTTTCATAGAAAGTGCTTGTACTATTCCTGCACAACAATAGTCAATGCCTGTCTCATAATAAAACATTCAAAAATATTTAACTTTTATATCTTAATATTCCAATAAAACACTACACAACGTTGAACCAGAGGAATTTGTTAATATGAATATCTCTCAAAACAAAGCATTGGTAGACTCAGTTTTGCAACGTACCTGCTTTGCAATAAAATTACAAGTTTAGTTTTTTGTCCTGTAAATGCGTATCTCTTGACAGGTACTCCACAAATGACTGTAATTACTTAATGCGGACTGCTGTAATTGGCAAAGCACATTTACATATTCGTGTCAATGTATCGAGTGACTTTTTCTTGTTGCAGCATGTGGTCTGTCTGTGGACTGCAAAATAGTACAAAGGGAGCTTGTAAACAGGACTTGGGACTGATTTAACGGCAAGGTGTATCTCTCCATAATTTGTGTCATGAGAATCAACAATCAACCTGCAAGCATGTGATACATAATCTTCCATGGTTGTGATTACAGAATGCATTTATGCTGCCTATGTGTATTTAAAAACATCTATGTAATTGCATCTTTTGTTATATGCCAAGGGTTCAAAGTTAACAATAGTCAAGTGCCAAATGCACTGGCAAAATGAGTTTTGTAATCATGTGGAACGCCACCAAAATGTACAATTTAACTTTCAGGATTTTTTTTTTTTTTTTTTTTTTTTTTTTTTTTAA
>NW_015632471.1:371210-378888 GCF_001515625.1 Sinocyclocheilus rhinocerous
TTTTTTTTTTTTTTTTTTTTTTGATGTAAGTGCTGTAATCGGATAAAAAATACATTCCCAGTAAATTTCTTAATTTAATAATTCATATGCATATGTATTCATTTTCAACCCTTTATATGCCACTTCAGATACAACTTAGTGTAAAACTAAAATCCCCCCTTTGCTCCCTCTGGCACAGAAGTAAAACTCCATTTATGCCTACGGCTAATTTTAAATTCAATTGGGGGAAAAACTAACAGCAAGATGGCAAGTAACTGTGAAACTGCTTACTGAATGTGTCAAGTCCAAGGGACATCTCTGTTACCCAGTGTCCCAAAGTCTAGGAGGTGCAAAGTTAGTTTCTGAGATGCCCTCCCAAGAGTTTAACTTTCTCAAATACACCAACTGGTTCATGAAAAGTCAGGGAAATCCAGCCCATGATCTTAAAAATGTAATTAGCAATCTATCAAAAGAAGTTCTGCTTGACATCTCGACTCAGATCAAATTGTATGTGCGAACATACTTTCAGTAATTAATTCATTTATGAGGATCTCACTCTTGTAAACCTGGTGTTTGATGGAACGGAAGGGAATGTTTTTGTGAATATAAAATCTGCACCACTGCGGAGACTTGGAAATAATTTCAAACAGAACATTTAACCACTCAAATGCTATTTCCAATTATCTAGTAACAAGATTCTTTCAAATGATTTATTTGAAAGTGATATAATGTTACAAAAACCAGAAGATACCAACAGTGAATATTACGAGACCTTCCATACAATAGGGTCATTAATAAACCCACTGGTTATTAATTGCATCTCCATATGAAAGGGTTTAGTTTGTCACTCCTCCTTCTAGAAACTTTAAAGAGACTGAGACTTCTTTTGACAGAAGCTCTACAAAAAGCTGTAATTACTGTGGTGCAGTACTGCTGTAATTGCCAGAGTACTGTGGACATTTATGCTTTAGAGAATTTCACAGGAAATTCAGTACAAGCCAGCACATTTTCCTGAACTGTTTCCTGAATACAACAGGGAGATGCTTCACAATGTTTTCTGAACAGCAAGATGGCAAGTAACTGTGAAACTGCTTACTGAATGTGTCAAGTCCAAGGGACATCTCTGTTACCCAGTGTCCCAAAGTCTAGGAGGTGCAAAGTTAGTTTCTGAGATGCCCTCCCAAGAGTTTAACTTTCTCAAATACACCAACTGGTTCATGAAAAGTCAGGGAAATCCAGCCCATGATCTTAAAAATGTAATTAGCGATCTATCAAAAGAAGTTCTGCTTGACATCTCGACTCAGATCAAATTGTATGTGCGAACATACTTTCAGTAATTAATTCATTTATGAGGATCTCACTCTTGTAAACCTGGT
Organism: Sinocyclocheilus rhinocerous; assembly: GCF_001515625.1. NCBI lineage: Eukaryota > Metazoa > Chordata > Actinopteri > Cypriniformes > Cyprinidae > Sinocyclocheilus > Sinocyclocheilus rhinocerous. Next base: position 372,566 of record NW_015632471.1, read on the forward strand.
GCTTGATGGAACGGAAGGGAATGTTTTTGTGAATATAAAATCTGCACCACTGCGGAGACTTGGAAATAATTTCAAACAGAACATTTAACCACTCAAATGCTATTTCCAATTATCTAGTAACAAGATTCTTTCAAATGATTTATTTGAAAGTGATTATAATGTTACAAAAACCAGAAGATACCAACAGTGAATATTACGAGACCTTCCATACAATAGGGTCATTAATAAACCCACTGGTTATTAATTGCATCTCCATATGAAAGGGTTTAGTTTGTCACTCCTCCTTCTAGAAACTTTAAAGAGACTGAGACTTCTTTTGACAGAAGCTCTACAAAAAGCTACAAAAGCTCTGTGGTAGAGACAACCATGAAACAGTCACTATACAAAAATTAAGTAAAGCAAGCTTTAGCTCCAGGGATGATGTCAACAAAGACAACAAGTGCCTACTGCATTTCAACCAAGCCAGTTAGTGGTGATGCCTGGAAAGAGTTTTGTGGGTTGCATGAGGACTCTTAGCACTGATTTGGAAATTCCAAGGTGCCGTAGGGTACATACACACTGACAACCACATATAAATGTGGGAGTTAATATTCTATATTATTGTTCTATGTATGCAATACAGTCTTGATGGTTGACAATGTTAACAATAGCAGCATTCTGTCATATTACAGCTGTAAATAAGTCTGTTAACAATTTTTGGCCAAAGTAAGATTAGCATTTGGAGACATATTATCCATCCAACAATTTTAGTAAACCGCCATAGTCAAAGGCAAAACACTCCGTACTATGTGGATTTTATGGCAATTCAGTCATCACAGGTGGCAAAATAAGTGGATTTTCAATTTTATTTATTTTTTATTTTATTATCATTATTATTTATTTAATGATGACATCTCCAAAGGAACTTTCAGCAGGTTTTATCAGATTAAGCTCACTTCTGGATACCAATTTGTCCCCAAAATATGGTTAAGTAGGTACAAGCACATAAACAAAAGACTTTTGTCCTAAGTTTGTCCATTTTGGCTTTCCATAGTCCAGTGTATGCATGTTTGTTTGTTTAGAAGTTAGCAGTTGGTTAAAAAGAGTGTTTCTAAAAAGATAGTTTCTGACATTGTGTCTTTAAAAAGTTTTGCAAGAACTGCAAGTGGTTAAACTCCAGTCTTAAAGTCTGCAAAGGCACAACTGAATAATTTATAAATGAAAATTTAAGTGAAATATGTGTTGCTTATTACATCAGAATGGAACAAAACTCTGAACACAAAGTCAACACATAGGTTTACGGGGTCCCAATAGCTGTTGCCTGCAAAATAGAAGGCTCTGGAATAATTTAAATGAGCTGGGAAAAAGCAGAATACACTACAAATCTACAAATCAGAGCATATGTATGACACTACGTATGTTGGATTTACAGAGCAGATTGTAATTTTGAAGGATTTTATTGGTGACAGAAATTACAAGACATGGCTTCTCTATTAAAATCTGTTAAGTATTCAGAGCAAAGGGCACTGAGAAACATACTGAATGACCACCCTTACGAAAAATAAGTTTATTCAAGTGTGCTATTAGCAGTGTTCGAACTATACCGTGGACTTTGGGGGAGCCCACTTGTTTTTTTTTTATAACGGGGGGGTGTTCGTGCGCTTGTCAGGGCTTACAATGACTTACAAAGATACATAACAGCTACAGCAGTACAAAATGAAAGAAATCAAGCAGAAACACACACACACACACACACACACTGTAAACACAATGAAGGTTTTCCTGAGACCAGAACGTTTTAAAATACACCATTAGGTATGGCCTTGCAAAAGGCGACCTTCACAATTTGTATTATATGTGGTCAGCACTGTATGTTTGTGCATGTAATTAGTCCCTGTTTGGACGAAAGAGTAACACAGTGTTGCCCTACACTGACCTGAACAACTGCACTCTATGCTAAAGTCAAAAGGAGAGCACAAAAGTGAGAGCTACATTGTTGAAAGCCTCTTGATGCATTGGACCAAGACCATGTCTGAACTGAACTCTTGCGATTGGTGTCGCAAGAGGCTAGACAAGTGATTGTGGCTCTCTACAAAACCCTAGTGAGCCCTACTGCCTACACAAGGAGGAGCCTTCTATCAGCAACCGAAAATGAACCTCATTAAATTACTTTAAAGAATACAATTATTTAGAAATTAATTAAATTATTATATATTTTTTAAATGTTTTAAAATGTAAAATATTGCATTGTCCACCATCTTGAATTTATTAATTCATTAATCCATTCATTTATTCATTCATTCATTTATTTGTTTGTTCAGTCTTCACAAAGCATCCTGTATATGCAATGCTGTCTTAGAGACCAGTGTGTCAGAAGGAAGAATTTGTTATTTAATTACAAAATAGCATGGCCAATGGGCTAAACATGTGCTTACTTTATTAGTGACCTGGAACTAGTACAGAGTACAATAGTATTTCCTTTTCATAACATGACATACAATGCTAAGGAGACTGACTATGAAACTATAAAGCCTCTGACCATTGCTGAATGATACTGTACATTGTATTAGCTTAACATTAATTATGGAGGACATATCAAAGGCAGGTACTCTAAAGCCTTGCATGCAATCCTTCTCTCTATAATAGTGACCATTCTGATCAAATAACAGGATGTTCTCATTTACTGTTAAAATAAAAATTATTGGTCGGTGTGAGTCACACACATAGGCGTGTGAGTTAACAAGAGAATATTTGGTTAATTTTAGATATACTAATAGATTTCAGACTGTAAAAAGAAAGTCTCATGTCAGTAAAGCAAAAATTAGTCACAATGTACAGTATGCCCATTAAGAAGGTAAAACAAGAATTTCTAAAGCTAACCAAAATAATTAGGCTATTTTTGTTGCATCGACTTATGTCAATCTTCCTGTCATTAGACATACTTATGCATTTTTATGGATTTAAGTTTCAAAATCTCGTTTTAATAATGTGATCATAATGTGTAAAATTGATCAAATGTACATATTTATTGTAATACACACATACACAGGCTCACTGGATAATTTATTAGGTACATCTGTTTAACTGCTTGTTAATACAGCCAATTTCTCTCAGCTAAGAACAGGAAACTGAGGATACAATTTGCTCGTTCACCAAAATTGAACAATACTGTAGAAGATTGGAAAAAGGTTGTCTGGTCTGATGAGTCTTGATTTTCTGCCTTGGATGGTAAGGTCAGAATTTGGCGTAAACAACATAAAAGCATGGATCCATCCTGCCTTGTAACAATGGCTCAGGCTGGTGGTTGTGGTGTAATGGTGTGTGGGATATTTTCTTGGCATATTTTGGGCCCCTTAGTACCAGTTGAGCACTGGTTTCTTGAACTTAAAAATTAGTTCATAATACTCGAATGTCCTCCACGTCACTAGATCTCAATACAATAGGATAGCATCTTTAGGATGTGGTGAAACGGGAGATTCGCATCATGAATGTGCAGCCGACAAATCTGCAGCAACTGCGTGATGCTATCACGTCAATGTGTGAATAAAATGTTTCCAGCACCTTCTTATATCTATGCTATGAAGAAATAAGGCAGTTCTCAAGGCAAAAGGGGTTCAACCCGGAACTAGCAAGGCATACCTAATAAAATGGCTGGTGAGTATATACATGCACATATATACAAATGTATATGAAATTCGATATGTCACTTTGCAGGATGTCAGCTGTCACTGTGCTCATGTCACTATTTCATGTCAACTACCAGCGTAAACAACACAGGCAGAATAGATGCATGCAAACTGTGGTTTTAGCAGTGCTGCTGATTAGACAAATTATGAATTAATTTGATGATGTGTCTGTTGTTGAGGGTTGCAGAACCGTCAAAGATGAAAAACTGCATATGGTAATGAGTGGGTACAGTCTGAGGCTGATATAAAATCCATATTGAATTGCCTATTCTAAATCAGCATCAATGAGGTTATGTTTTCCATTTTTAGTATTTGTGGTCTGTTTGGAAATCCCCAGTGGAGATGTATAGGAAGATTACACATTTTCATAACCAGCTTGGATGGAATTATGGCATTATAGGGAGCACTGTACCTAATGAGCATCACCCTGACATATGTGTCATACATGTTCACAAGATCATGCAAGCTGTTCAGAACAAGGGTGATGAAATCATACACAAGTCTGTTCATGTAACATGCCAGCTGGACAGTCCTTAGTTGTCAGGGATGTTGCAGGCGATATGAGACATCAGCAGTCTGTGCAGGCAATTCATAATTACAGAAATGTGCACCACTGGGCAGCAATTATTCAGGCATGACACTCTGGCTTGACTTCATTCAAAAAACTAATGGTTTGTAGAAGTGGGTTCTGGAGATGTGAGAAGTTAAAAATGTATGTATAAACCCAAGTCAGATGACATATTAGACATTGTTAGTGATAGCTGCCTTAACTAAGCTCTGAAATATTCAATGTAAGTCATCATAAGTGTTTTCCAATGATAGTTAATGTATAATTTCTCTAGCGAGGCTTGACAGTTTTTAAGTTTAATTCATTCTCGTCTTTTACATCTTGTCTTTTGGTATATAAGTAATAGTTCACCCAAAAAAGAAAAAAAAAAAGAAAAGAAAATTCTGTCATCATTTATTCAGCCCCATGTTTTAGATTCTTTTTATTTTTTCTTGGAGAAACAGTGAGCAAATTGTGACTGGATGATGGGAATTTTATTTTTGTAAGCTATTCCTTTAATAACTTGTATTTTGAGATCTGATACATCATCATGATCAAGTCAGAACTTGCCTGACTTTGAGAAACTGATTAGCACCAAGAAGACACGATGTGAAAGTCTTAATTGTCTACAGTTAGGCTTTGATAAGTAGTATTGGTTAGGTTAAGACAACAAACCGCTTAAATGAATAAACTCTTAGTGATAATCTGTTCATAATAACTGTCTTGTTAGCTTAAATGTTTTGTTGCAGGTGTGAGGTGCAAGACAGTTGTTTTTGTCTAGCAATACAGGGATATTACACTCAAAATTAAAAAGCATTTGCTGAAACAACCATGCCATTTAGTTTCTCTTCTACTTAGATGGTTTTTACTTTCATGACTTGTGTTTCATTTGACTTGTACCAGAGGACTCTGCGTCACAAATGCAATGTTGTACTAGGTGAGCGTTTTAGCAAGTTTACTACATCAGAAAAGCCATACATATGGAGCTGGTTATGTGATGAATATCAAAATGTATTATTTTACTAATCTTGTGCGACAATAAAAGTGTTTTGTGGTCATGACATAGTATTGCGCAAGGAACCACATAAAAAAAGCCTTTATTAACTGATAATCTGCCCTGTGATTCTAATTTGTGTGAATTAGTAGTTGCTGCTGTTTCATTGCCTCTATAGTGTTCATTTCAGATAAAAACTACACATATTTTCAATGAGCCTATACTGTTTTTTAGGGGGAACAATTTTTTTTTCTTTCTTTTAATTAAAATTACGTTTATTTTGTTATTCACTGATATTCCTGTCCAGTGAATCTATACTGTCCGTGAGTCACACAGAGTGTTATGATGCTTTGGTAGGATTGCTTTTTTGTCATTTTTGGATCTCAACAGAAGTGGTCACTTTGACCACAACATAATCCTCTCTGTTCTATGGAGAAAATAACAGCATAGTAGTAAATAATGACAGAATTTTCATTTTTGGATGAACTAAGAGTGTTAAAGTGCTTGCATTGAGTACTTGTTTACATTATAGCATCTAAAATCGTTCACCCTGCATCCCCCTCTCTTTCTCCGTCTCTTCTCAGATGACTCAGCGTAATCCCTCGGCACAACATGAGAGCAAATACTCTGAAAAGAGTCCAGGACCGTGATAAAAGGTTTTGTAAGAAAAGTTTCTTCAGTTGAACACATCTCCGTGAAAGGACTCCCAAAGATGATGCACTAAAAATAAAGTTTCAGTATTACTGAACTTTTAGTGCTACCCAGATTACTGATGCTATTTGTGTGGTTTGAAACCTAAAGCATCAAAAACGCAGGCTACACTTCCTGGTTTTAAATTGGAGGAGCACACTGAGCCGTTCTAAGGATTCTCATTAAGGTATCGTTAGGGAAATTTGTAGGAAGTCAAGCAAGGTCCACAGTCCAGCAGAATAAGAGTTTTAAAGGGGTCATATGATGCTTTTTTAAAGATCATTATTTTGTGTATTTGGTGTAACAGAATATGTTGACATGCTTTAATGTTCAAAAAACACATTATTTTTCAAATACTGTACATTATTGTAAGTCCTCTATGCCCCGCCTCTCTCAAACGCTTCGTTTTCTACAAAGCCCCCTCCTT